>NC_083587.1:58309737-58472237 GCF_027579695.1 Neoarius graeffei
CTAAGGCAGCGGGAGGTGTAAATGTCCATCAGGGAGGGGAGAGGGCAGCCAATGATCTTCTGTGCTGCCTTAACTACCCTCTGGAGCCTCTCCCTGTCTACAGCAGTGCAGCTGCCGTACCATACTGTAATACAGTACGTCAGCAGGCTCTCGATGGATGAGCGGTAGAAGGTCAGCAGCAGGTTGGAGTTTAGGTTGTACTTCCTGAGGACTCTGTTCTATTCCCTTCCTGTGGGTTCCATTCATTTGGTTTGATAGCATGCAATATTGTTAGCATATCGCTTATCCTAGGTGTATTACATCACTCTACCCAATGGAGAATGAGCGTTGAATATGAAAAATATGAGTGGCATATTTCCCAGTAAAACACTCGTGTCTATATAATAAATATATATTTTATGCTATTTAGCATTTATGCACGGAGTCTCCAATGTTAGTGCTTTGTAACTATGAGTTTTCCACCATGGCAAAGTCTTCAGGATAGTTTTTTTTCTTTTTTTTCTCCTTCCTCTCTATATACAGTATCTCCAGTATTATGCATTAAATAAACTTGAGACATAAATTGAATATCCAAAAATGTATTCGGCCATTATTAGACTTTATTTATCATGAGATTATTTTCTTCTTTGGGTCACTGTTCTTTACTGAACAAATACGTGACTCTCTTAACAAAGGCCATATCACTAGAGCTATTTTTATTGATTTTCGTAAAGCTTTTGATACTGTGAATCATGAAATTTTACTAAAAGAACTTCCCTCTTTTCATTTGTCTTCTGCTGTAATTAAAATGTTCTCATCCTACTTGAAAAACAGGTCACAAGCTGTTAAAATTAATTGTGTAACATCTCAACCTTCAGCTTGTGATATGGGTGTGCCACAAGGGAGTATTCTTGGACCACTGCTTTTTCTTTTATATATAAATGACTTACCTCAAGTATGTAATTATTCAAAATGCCTACTGTACGCCGATGATACAGTTATGTTTCTCTCTGACTCAAATCCTGAGGTCTCTCATCTCATCTCATTATCTCTAGCCGCTTTATCCTGTTCTACAGGGTCGCAGGCAAGCTGGAGCCTATCCCAGCTGACTACGGGCGAGAGGCAGGGTACACCCTGGACAAGTCGCCAGGTCATCACAGGGCTGACACATAGACACAGACAACCATTCACACCTACGGTCAATTTAGAGTCACCAGTTAACCTAACCTGCATGTCTTTGGACTGTGGGGGAAACCGGAGCACCCGGAGGAAACCCACGCGGACACGGGGAGAACATGCAAACTCCGCACACAAAGGCCCTCGCCGGCCACGGGGCTCGAACCCGGACCTTCTTGCTGTGAGGCGACAGCGCTAACCACTACACCACTGTGCCGCCCCATCCTGAGATCATAAATACCAAATTATCATCTGACCTTCAGGTCTTACATAACTGGTTGGGGAGGAACCATTTAACTGTTAATGTAAAGAAAACTGAATGCATGTACTTCCACACCTCTAGAAAAAGGTTATCTTTTACTGCTCCCATCACCTTTGCAAACCAAGATCTGGTCATCACAAATGACCTATAAATATCTTGGTGTGTTACTTGACTCACACCTTACTTATCGTGACCACGTCTCTAAACTAACAAATAAGCTTAACCAGAAATTATATGTATATAACAAGATAAGCCCATATTTGTCATCTTCTGTTTCTGAAACCTATTTACATGCGATTTTGTTTTCAACAATTTCTTATGGTCTTTCAATATGGTCACTTACCACTAAGGAAATTACTGCACCAATTGCACGTTTATATTATCGTGCGCTTAAGATCCACAATAATTTACCGGAGTGGTCTCATCATTGCATTGCACTCGCACATGCCAATGCTCTGACTTTTGAGAATTTCATTAACAGTTATGCCATTGCTCTTTATTTTCAGATATTAAATAGCACATCATCTACATTTACTGCACTTCTCCCAATACACAATGTGAGACAAGTCAAGTCAAGTCAACTTTATTGTCAAATGCTATACATGCTCGACATACAGCACAGATGAAATATCAGTCCTCTCTGACCCACGGTGCAAACTGGCAATGCAATAAATAAAAATAGAATAATTGAAAAAAAAAACAATATAAACAGTATAAACACTCTAGATAGGAACTAGACAGACTAAACACTCAAACAATATAAACAGAATAAATAAACAGTATAAACACTAGATAAGAACAAGACAGACTAAACACTCAAACAGACAATATAAACAGTATAAACACACTAGATATGAACTAGACTAAACACTCAAACAATATAAACAGTATAAATAAACAGTATAAACACTAGATAACAACAAGACAGACTAAACACTCAGACAATATAAACAGTATAAACACTAGATATTAACTAGACTAAACACTCATACACACACACACACACACACACACACAAAAAAAAAAAAAAAATTGGTACAAATAACCAAACAGTCAAGGGCACTTGAGGTATAGCAGGTAAACATGAAATAAGCAGAATAAACAAACTAGCAGCTGTTAAGGTGAGGTAGTGCGGAATAGTGCAAATGGGCGAGGTAAAGTAAGATGTGTGGTCCCTGAGTTCAGTGTGTTAATGAACGATGAGATGAGATGAGATGAGATGCTCTGTACCAGATCAGTTTCACAAGCACTTATACCAGTTCCTTCTTTTAGAAATAGTTATGGTCAGAGGTCCTTTTTTTTACACTTTTACCAAAGCTTGGAATGTCATTCCTTATCATATTAGAGTATTACAATCTATTGCAGCCTTTAAAAAGGCAGACAGATTGCATCTCTATAACAGTTATACCTGTACTCATTGATTCTTGCATGTAACAGTCGATGCAATGTATGTAATATCTATTATTGTCTAAGTTATTTGTGTTTAGTTCATGTTAATGCCCTGCATTTGTTATGACTGTTTTTATGTTTTGTGTTCTGCAGAACAGGAACCTGCTGTAAACCAGTTTGTTAAACTGAGTCAGGCCCGTCTTAACTGTAACTGCGCTGTTACTTTTAATACTTTCCTGTATAATAAATGAAATGAAATGAAATGAAATGAAACAGACTGGAGATGGAGGCAGATGTGAGGGCAGATCATTTACAGTGGTGCTTGAAAGTTTGCGAACCCTTTAGAATTTTCTATATTTCTGCATAAAAATGACCTGAAACATCATCAGATTTTCACACAAGTCCTAAAAGTAGATAAAGAGAACCCAGTTAAACAAACGAGGCAAAAATATTATACTTGGTCATTTATTTATTGATGAAAATGACCCAATATTACATACTGTATCTGTGAGTGGCAAAAGTATGTGAACCTTTGCTTTCAGTATCTGGTGTGACCCCCTTGTGCAGCAATAACTGCGACTAAACATTTCTGGTAACTGTTGATCAGTCCTGCACACCGGCTTGGAGGAATTTTAGCCCATTCGTCCGTACAGAACAGCTTCAACTCTGGGATGTTAGTGGGTTTCCTCACATGAACTGCTCGCTTCAGGTCCTTCCACAACATTTCGATTGGATTAAGGTCAGGACTTTGACTTGGCCATTCCAAAACATTAACTTTATTCTTCTTTAACCGTTCTTTGGTAGAATGACTTGTGTGCTTAGGGTCGTTGTCTTGCTGCATGACCCACCTTCTCTTGAGATTCAGTTCATGGACAGATGTCCTGACATTTTCCTTTAGAATTCACTGGTATAATTCAGAATTCATTGTTCCATCAATGATGGCAAGCCATCCTGGCCCAGATGCAGCAAAACAGGCCCAAACCATGATACTGCCACCACCATGTTTCACAGATGGGATAAGGTTCTTATGCTGGAATGCAGTGTTTTCCTTTCTCCAAACATAACGCTTCTCGTTTAAACCAAAAATTTCTATTTTGGTCTCATCCGTCCACAAAACATTTTTCCAATAGCCTTCTGGCTTGTCCACATGATTTTTAGCAAACTGCAGATGAGCAGCAATGTTCTTTTTGGAGAGCAGTGGCTTTCTCCTTGCAACCCTGCCATGCACACCATTGTTGTTCAGTGTTCTCCTGATGGTGGACTCATGAACATTAACATTAGCCAATGTGAGAGAGGCCTTCAGTTGCTTAGAAGTTACCCTGGGGTCCTTTGTGACCTCGCCGACTATTACACGCCTTGGTCTTTGTTGGCCGACCACTCCTGGGGAGGGGAACAATGGTCTTGAATTTCCTCCATTTGTACACAATCTGTTTGACTGTGGATTGGTGGAGTCCAAACTCTTTAGAGATGGTTTTGTAACCTTTTCCAGCCTGATGAGCATCAACAACGCTTTTTCTGAGGTCCTCAGAAATCTCCTTTGTTTGTGCCATGATACACTTCCACAAACACGTGTTGTGAAGATCAGACTTTGATAGATCCCTGTTCTTTAAATAAAACAGGGTGCCCACTCACACCTGATTGTCATCCCATTGATTGAAAACACCTGACTCTAATTTCACCTTCAAATTAACTGCTAATCCTAGAGGTTCACATACTTTTGCCACTCACAGATATGTAATATTGGATCGTTTACCTCAATAAATAAATGACCAAGTATAATATTTTTGTCTCATTTGTTTAACTGGGTTCTCTTTATCTACTTTTAGGACTTGTGTGAAAATCCGATGATGTTTTAGGTCATATTTATGCAGAAATATAGACAATTCTAAAGGGTTCACAAACTTTCAAGCACCACCGTATTACGTAAAGTGCAAACAAAAAATGTGGCTCACATGACAACAAACATGAGCTACAACTAAAGCTTGGGTGAGATTTTGAACAAGTAGAACTTAAATAGTGGTGCTAACGAGGTATAAGGAGACAGAGGTGAGAGCGATTAGGAGGCATGTGATGTGCTGGGGATGATGGGTAGTGTAGTTCTATGCCCTTTTGCACTTCCATGACACTTTGGGACATGATTGTGCATCTTTTTAGAAATAAAGAACCATCATCATCAGTCAGATGATAAACTTAAAAAATGAAAGTAAGAAAAGAACATTTTCTGCGAATTGATTAATCCAGTTTCTAGCTTTTAATAATCATAATAACAGGAAATACAAAAGATAAAGTATTTTTTGTGTTCTGAGAAGAAAGCAGGTGGTAGAAGGGTTAATAAAAATAATATGAATAAAGTCCGGTGTCAGTTGTTCTTTGAAAAACGTCATGGTGACCTTTAAAGTGTTTAAGTTAAAGAGAAATAAATCACACGGATGCAAATTCAGGACGAATTTCCTTAAAGTTTACTCCGAGTGACAGTTTGCATGTGCGTAAAGTGCAGAAAGTCAGAGTGTTAATGTGGCAGATGGTGCGATTTTGCAGACATGAAGCCTGAAGTGTGCAAATAGCTGAGAGCAAACCTATTAGCAACTGTATATCTGTCAGAGGAGCACAGAAAACAAATGTCTGTCATAAGAGGAGAAGAGAAACCCATTAACTACATTTAAACTCATCTACAGCTCGCCAACCATCATCAGTCAGTCGTGTGGTGTCAACTGGTTTGCATGCTCACTTCATTAAAAAAGCGTGAGAAAAGTCAGGAAAGTTTGGGCACTGTGACTTAAATGCTATAAATTAGGAGAAAAGTTGTACAAAACATCACGTCATGTGATAAACTGCAAGTGATTATGTACAGTTAAGCCTTTTAGTTGTGCTCCGATGCACTCTCACACGTTCTTCTGCATGTTCTTTGTATGCGATCCGAGCCACCATCATGATTGTTAATTCAGATTTAGTCTCTGACAGATTACAGACACAAAAAACAAGCTCGCAACTTTGAACATTACTGTCAAAATGTCCACGAAGGATGTGCAGAAAGATAAAAAAAAAAAAACACAAAGCATCATCAAGTTTCTCGCAATCAAATCAGCAACACTTCAACTCCGAGCTCTCACACGTATGTGTACGTAAATGATATAATATAATGATGCTTTGCAGCCATTATTGTGCGCTTTGATTATTTTATAATGTTCATTAGAACTTGTAGAAATTGTTAGTGTGAAGTTTTGCTGTTGTTGTTGTCACACTCTGTTCATACAGGAAAAAGAGAACGCAATCATTATGACATTATCACTAAATATTCAGAGGTTCTGGTTAACACACTTTCAGCACAAAGCAGAGGAAGTAGAACCAAGAGTTCCATGTGACATTACATTACAGGCGTTTAGCAGACGTTCTTATCCAGAGTGACGTACAACATATCCTGGGGAGCAGTACAGGGTTAGGTGCCTTGCTCAAGGATACTTCAGCCATTCCTGCTGGTCCAGGGAATCAAACCAGCAACCTTTTGGTCACAAAGCTGCTTCTCTAACCATTAAGCCATGGCGCCCCATGTTACTTCAATGAAATTTTCAAAGAATCCCAATTTTTCATTCAGGCTTTCTTATCTTATGTTCTCCAAATACTCTGTGAAACCCTAAAACGAAGACTAACCTCAACATCTCCTCTACATCAACCAAAAACAAGTACAGATACACTCACTGGGCACTTTAACAGGAACTTGTTCTGGATTCTAAGATTCCTGTTCTTGGCTGCAGGAGTGGAACCCAATGTGGTCTTCTTTCTGCTGTTGCATGCTGAGATGCTTTTCTGCTCACCATGGTTGTAAAGAGTTGCTATAAGTTACTATATCCTTCCTGGAAAAAAGAAAAAGCTCAAACCAATCTGGCCATTTTCCTCTGACCTCTCTCTCTTATCAACAAGGTGTCTGTTTCCACCCACAGAACTGTCGCTCACTCACTCACTCACTCACTTGATGTTGGTTTTTCACACCATTCTATCTGTGTAAACTCTCAAGACTGTTGTGTGTGAAAACCCCAGGAGGAGATCAACAGTTTCTGAAATAGTCAAACCAAAAATACTTACAGTGGTGCTTGAAAGTTTGTGAACCCTTTAGAATGTTCTATATTTCTGCATAAATATGACCTAAAACATCATCAGATTTTCACACGTCCTAAAAGTAGATAAAGAGAACCCAGTTAAACAAACGAGACAAAAATATTGTACTTGGTCATTTATTTATTGAGGAAAATGATCCAATATTACATATCTGTGAGTGGCAAAAGTATGTGAACCTCTAGGATTAGCAGTTAATTTGAAGGTGAAATCAGAGTCAGGTGTTTTCTATCAATGGGATGACAATCAGGCGTGAGTGGGCACCCTGTTTTATTTAAAGAACAGGGATCTATCAAAGTCTGATCTTCACAGCACATGTTTGTGGAAGTGTATCATGGCACGAACAAAGGAGATTTCTGAGGACCTCAGAAAAAGCGTTGTTGATGCTCATCAGGCTGGAAAAGGTTACAAAACCATCTCTAAAGAGTTTGGACTCCACCAATCCACAGTCAGACAGATTGTGTACAAATGGAGGAAATTCAAGACCATTGTTACCCTCCCCAGGAGTGGTCGACCAACAAAGATCACTCCAAGAGCAAGGCGTGTAATAGTCGACGAGGTCACAAAGGACCCCAGGGTAATTTCTAAATAACCGAAGGCCTCTCTCACATTGGCTAATGTTAATGTTCATGAGTCCATCATCAGGAGAACACTGAACAACAATGGTGTGCATGGCAGGGTTGCAAGGAGAAAGCCACTGCTCTCCAAAAAGAACATTGCTGCTCGTCTGCAGTTTGCTAAAGATCGCATGGACAAGCCAGAAGGCTATTAGAAAAATGTTTTGTGGACAGATGAGACCAAAATAGAACTTTTTGGTTTAAATGAGAAGCATTATGTTTGGAGAAAGGAAAACACTGCATTCCAGCATAAGAACCTTATCCCATCTGTGAAACATGGTGGTGGTAGTATCATGGTTTGGGCCTGTTTTGCTGCATCTGGGCCAGGACAGCTTGCCATCATTGATGGAACAATGAACTCTGAATTATACCAGCGAATTCTAAAGGAAAATATCAGGACATCTGTCCATGAACTGAATCTCAAGAGAAGGTGGGTCATGCAGCAAGACAACGACCCTAAGCACACAAGTCGTTCTACCAAAGAATGGTTAAAGAAGAATAAAATTAATGTTTTGGAATGGCCAAGTCAAAGTCCTGACCTTAATCCAATCGAAATGTTGTGGAAGGACCTGAAGCGAACAGTTCATGTGAGGAAACCCACCAACATCCCAGAGTTGAAGCTGTTCTGTACAGAGGAACAGGCTAAAATTCCTCCAAGCCGGTGTGCAGGACTGATCAACAGTTACCGCAAACGTTTAGTTGCAGTTATTGCTGCACAAGGGGGTCACACCAGATACTGAAAGCAAAGGTTCACATACTTTTGCCACTCACAGATATGCAATATTGGATCATTTTCCTCAATAAATAAATGACCAAGTATAATATTTTTGTCTCGTTTGTTTAACTGGGTTCTCTTTATCTACTTTTAGGACTTGTGTGAAAATCTGATGATGTTTTAGGTCATATTTATGCAGAAATATAGAACATTCTAAAGGGTTCACAAACTTTCAAGCACCACTGTATCTGGCTCAAACCAACACCCATGCCACAGTGAAAGAAAGTCACACTTTGAGATCACAGTTTCTCCCATTCTGATGTTTGAACATTGTGAACATTAACTGAAGCTCTTGATTTGTATCTGCCTGATCTGATGCATTGTGCTGCCATCAAGTGATTGGCTGATTAGAGAACTGCATCAAACCACAGGTGGATGGGTGTATGTCTAACAATAAACACAAATATATGTATAATCAAACCAGTAGATTATTAAGTTTATACCTACACATTTTGAATATATTCAGCTTACAATGATCTGGTTCCTTTCACATATCATTTTGCGAACATCAAGTCGTTGTTTATAAGCGATACTGTTACTCAAATTTTGTGAAAAAGATTTTCAAAAGTTAAAGGGGAACCAAAGTCATTTTTAAACTTGCTTTATTTCTTAATTAATGTGTTATTCAATTACATTTTTGGGTTTAGTAACCTTATATCATGACTCGTACTGGCAACTATCCATCCATTATCTGTAGCTGCTTATCCTGTTCTACAGGGTCACAGGCAAGCTGGAGCCTATCCCAGCTGACTATGGGTGGGAGGCGGGGTACACCCTGGACAAGTTACCAGATCATCACAGGGCTGACACAAAGAGACAAACAACCATTCACACTCACATTCACACCTACGGTCAATTTAGAGCCACCAATTAACCTAACCTGCATGTCTTTGGACTGTGGGGGAAACCGGACCCTGAGGAAACCCACGCGGACACGGGGAGAACATGCAAACTCCGCACAGAAAGGCCCTCGCCGGCCACTGGGCTTGAACCCAGAACCTTCTTGCTGTGAGGCGACAGTGCTAACCACTACACCACTGTGCCGCCCCTATTGGTAACTAATTGCAATTAAATGTTATACTTATCGGCCTATTTGGTTTTTAGCCATGTTGAATTTAGTTCGTTTGGCCCATGGCAGGCGTTGCTTATCCGCGCAATCTTCACGAGACTTGTGCGAGACTTCGAAACATGAAGTTTCAGCCAGGTGTCAGTGCCGCCATTTTGAAAACTGTTTTCCAAACGAAATCTTGCACAAAAACGAGTTTAAATGACGATTACTGCCGACTTTTTTCAAACTTTCCTGATTGCTATCAAAACAAACAAAACTTCCGGCTTGATTACGTCAGCGTTCGAAAGAGGGCGTGCGTGTCTTTTGACAACGTTGGCAGATGTTGGTCACTTTGATTTCCGCTGTACGTTTTACTTCCATCCTACGATGTCTCACACAGGTCTCAACGAATCTCGTTTACAGCCATTGCTTTGACATATGGACTGATATATTACAGAGCATACTTCAAACACTCATAACTTGCTATAGCAGCGACAAAATAACGATCAAAAATGCATTCCGATATTTAATAAAATGAAATAAAAAGAATTTTGATAATAAAAAAATGCCTTCAGTTCCCCTTTAATACTGTCGGAAAGGAATGATTCACTCCTCTTTTACAATTTTTTTTTTTTAAAGAAATCAGGACCGGGGCGGCACGGTGGTGTAGTGGTTAGCGCTGTCGCCTCACAGCAAGAAGGTCCGGGTTCGAGCCCCGTGGCCGGCGAGGGCCTTTCTGTGCGGAGTTTGTATGTTCTCCCCGTGCCCGCGTGGGTTTCCTCCGGGTGCTCCGGTTTCCCCCACAGTCCAAAGACATCCAGGTTAGGTTAACTGGTGACTCTAAATTGAGCGTAGGTGTGAATGTGAGTGTGAATGGTTGTCTGTGTCTATGTGTCAGCCCTGTGATGACCTGGCGACTTGTCCAGGGTGTACCCCGCCTTTTGCCCGTAGTCAGCTGGGATAGGCTCCAGCTTGCCTGCGACCCTGTAGGACAGGATAAAGTGGCTAGAGATAATGAGATGAGATGAGAAATCAGGACATAGTAACCTCTCACAATCAGCTCACATACCAGAAAAAAATGGATGCAATGTTTCTCTAAAATAGTATTCAAAAATATTCTGTGGTCATCAAGAAAATGTTGCAGTTGTCCTCCAAGATTTTTAGAGAACATTTCATATTTTATGAAAGGTCAACAGTCTTGCAGATCACAGACATGCCTACTTTACTACATGACATACACCCTGAGCTAACACGTTAACAGCCAGAAGTACCACCAGATGTTCCTAACTCTAACCTTAACTCTAACCCTAACCCTGACCAGTGTCCAAGATGGCAGCTCTGCAAAGTGGGCGTGTCATGTAGCTGGCATGTCACATAAGTACTGTGCGTCCAAAGTTAGACCTACTTACATTTTTTTGCATTCCATTTTTCATTAATCAGATAAATTGAAAGCATTAGAAGCATGTCACGACACTTTAAAGGTGCAGTAGTTGATGAGTTTTTATTTCTCATTTGTACTCAGGGACCAGCAGGAAAAATGTGAGGGGAGTTGAGTGAGTGAATGAACAGCACTTACCCCTCTCTGTATCATGGCTGAAGCGCCCTTGAGCGAGGCACCTAACCCCCAACTGCTCCCTGGGTGCCGTAGCATCACTGCCCACTGCTCTGGGTGTGTGTGCGCTTATTGCTCACTTGTGTGTGCATGCGTGTGTTCACTGCTTCAGATGGGTTAAATGTAGACAAGGAATTTCACTGTGCTTGAGTGTGCATGTGACCAAAATAAATGCTTCTTCTTCTTCTTCTTCTGTAAAACAATTAGAAAAAAAAACCACACAATGGATTCAGCCGTGACAAAAGTGTATTAAGTGGCTGAGAAATCCTCTTTGGAAAATGGACTTCCGGTCCGGAATGCTTGTTTGTGTTTGTGGATTCGCTTCCTGTCAGTCATTTATTTTCTAGACACTCTACATTCTATGTCATGCTGTAGATCGTGGGGGCGGAGCTTTGAACATGTGAACATGTATGGGAACTATTCAAATGTCAAACCTACTTAACTGTTGAAAAACAAAGAGACAGATCTTACCTCACGCACCTTTAATTTTCAGTAACATGTCAAGCTGTATTTTTTTTTTGTCTTATTTAACTTTCGAGAAAGAGAAAAGAGAGGATGAAAAAATAATTATTGTAGTGATCATATAGCTGCTATAATGTCACCGATAACAAGAACTAACTTGTTAGTTCTCGGATGTTCCCCAACATTAAATGTAACTCATCATTGTTGTCACTGCTGAACCTGATCCGGGTTTGAGGTGAACCAGGTTTGGTTGACTTGGCCAGAATTGCAGCAGTAGGGTGGCTGGTTCCTTTCTGCACACTCACATTCACACCTATGGACAATTTAGAGTAGCCAGTTACCCTAACTACATGCCTCTGGACTGTGGGGGAAACCAGAGCACCTGGAGGAAACCCAAGCAGACATGGGGAGAACATGCAACACTGGACTTGAACCCAGAACCTTCTTGCTGTGTGGTGCCAGTGCTAACGACTGCACCACCATGCCGCCCCTTTTCAATGTAACTATCCATCCATCCATCCATTATCCATAACCGCTTATCCTGTGCAGGGTCGCAGGCAAGCTGGAGCCTATCCTAGCTGACTACGGGCGGAAGGCGGGGTACACCCTGGACAAGTCGCCAGGTCATCACAGGGCTGACACATAGACACAGACAACCATTCACACTCACATTCACACCTACGGTCAATTTAGAGTCACCAGTTAACCTAACCTGCATGTCTTTGGACTGTGGGGGAAACCGGAGCACCCGGAGGAAACCCACGCGGACATGGGGAGAACATGCAAACTCTACACAGAAAGGCCCCTGTTGGCTGCTGGGCTTGAACCCAGGACCTTCCTGCTGTGAGGCGACAGCGCTAACCACTACACCACCTCAAAGTAACTAGAAAGGGGTAAAAAAGTATGACGTGTTTTCTTGTTTTAGAAATGAAAACGCATAACAGTTGGCAGAAAAATAATTCTGATGTACTTTTATTCAAATTTTATGACTGAAAGAAAGAAACATGGTGCCCAACTCTTTAAATAATTCTATATAATCCCAACCACAATATTATACGTTTGCATTAGGTTCTGTTGCTTACTGTATATATAATTTTTGTTTTGCTCTGCCATTACGTCACTTCCTGGAAACTTAACGGAAGCGACACACATTTTACCCACAATGCCTGGATGTTTGAAATAGTTTATCTTCTCCAGTAGATGGCGCCAAAGGCCTGTATTTCTCAGGATTTACAGCATAGTTTTGTTTCACGACATACATGAGTTGTTTTTAATAATTTCTTTGTTAAATACTGTTGATTCATAAACAAATGACTCCATATTTATGAATAAATTCAACTTTCTAGACACAGATATGACTGAAATATTACAATATTACACAATCTCACCTGTTTGGCCATTTACAATCAAGTTAATACACAATAGTCAGATATATCTCGCTTCAAGAAAGTAGAGCTAATAAATGTAATATAAAATATTAAAATCATGAATTTGTGTGTGTGTGGGGGGGGAGGGGGTAGACATTAATGAGAAGGGTTTTATTTAATATGCATGTAAAATAAACCTTTGGGAATAAAAAGGAGATAACAGGCCCATTTCTTTCATCACACAGGTGCAAAAACCATCATTGGCCTGCATTTGATCATCACAATAAAACATCAACACGCTTTCACACTGATCCTAGTGATTACAGGTCACGTGATTCTCATGCCTGGTGCACGTGTGCTCTATTTTCTTCCTTTCTTTCTTTCCTACTTTGTAATCGCCATAAAAGGTCATTAAAAAAAAATATTCATTAGCGTTTAGCCTATCACTGCTGCGCACGTGCGGCAAGCCCCGCCCCCGCGGCGCTGTGAAAATAACGGTCACTTTTTTTTTTTTCAAACGTTAGCATAATTAGCACCTGTGGACCTAAAGATATTTGCACGTTGAGGATGCTGATAATTAAATTAAATAAACTTTAAAAAATATTTATTATTTATGACTTTTTTATTTTTAATAAAAAAAAGCTGCTTGTTTGCACTCTGTATCATAGTTTTTCTCCTTCTTCAAGAGACATTCATTAACAAGTTTATTTTAGCTGCCTGTTAGCATGATAGGCTACTCATGATCCTAATCACACAGAAGAGCATTAGCTTCCAAAAGTTTTTTTTTTTTTTTTACTCGCAAATAAGTTTTTATTAATATATGTCTGTTGCTAGCTAGATGTTAGCTTGGGATTAATAATACTACTGAGGGAAAAAAAAACAAATAACTTTCAAAATTATTCTTTTAAATTTAAAAATACATTTCATAGCATAGATTTAATTATTTCTTCAAAGATACTTATTCATTAGCTAGTTTATTTGAGCTCCCTCTAGCTAGCTAGATATTAACATGATACCAATGATTACAACAACAATAAAACACTATCCACTAATGACAGAATTAACTTTCAGAACTAATTTATTTATTTATTTGTTTAAAAAAAAAAACAGGTAGCAACAAGCAGCTAATGTACACTAGCTGCCGCTTGCTAGCTAGATGTTAGCATGATACTAAGAACAAATAACAACCTAACTATCAAAACTACTTATGATTTTTTTATTCAATTTTTGAAAAATTAGCTTGACTGGACTTCATAGCATAGTTGTTGTTGTTGTTTATTCAAAGAGATATAAGCATTAGCTAGTTTACTTTAGCTTCCTGGCGCTAACTAGCTGTTAACATGATACTAATGAAACAAATAACAAAATTATCTTTTAGATGTAGTTATTGTTTAGCATTGTTGCACATTTACCCAAGATGGCATAAGTTTATCACAGTTTATTCAAAGGGAGACATGCATTCATTAGTTTACTCTAGCTGTCTGTTCCTAGCTAGGTGTTAGCAAAATGCTAACTTGTGTACCACTGACCGACCGTTTTAAAACTCCCCGTTTTATTCCTTGAAATATTTAACATAAAATGTGGTAAATATTCAGTTTCACATCAAAACATGATTCAATTACTTGAATTAAATATAATTTAAGTACATTTCTAATTCCATGTTTCACTGACATAGCGTGAATGCGATCAATTCATGTTGTAGTAACGTGATTCAGTTATGTTCACACGAAGAAAGACTGTAACATTAAAATAAACATAAGTAAAATGAACGTGGTTTAATAGCACAGAAGGGAAAATGTGCTGTTTCACAATGCTAGTGACCTTAGCTCGATCCTCAGATCCAGTCAGCGTACAGATTTTGATTATATTCATGGACAAATAGTGTTAATGTAACTCAGTTCGATAGTGTGTAACTGATGTACCTATATGAATGAAATAATTTCAGTAAGCGTCTTTTTTATTCCAGTGTACACAGTGACAGAACATTCAAATTAGTTGTTTTCTCACAATTAGCAACATGCTAATGCCATGCCTTCTTGTACTAATTCAAAGTACTTCACTACACTGTCAGAAATAGGGGTACAGTAGGAGTCCATTTTTGTCCCCTAAGCTACACTAATGTACCTCCTAGGACTCATTATTGGACCTCAAGGTATCTATGTGTACCTTTTTAGGGCCAAAAAGGTACATATATGTTCCCAAGCAGTATTTAAGGGGTACAAATAAGTACCTTAGAGGGTACTGCTCCAGTGACAAGACACTGTACCCCTAAAGGTACAGTGATGTACTTTATTTTCTGAGAGTGTATGGTTGTTTTAGCACTGAGGAAATACACATCTCATGGATTCCACAGTTACTGCCCAAACATTTGACTTGAGTTGGTGACTTGGTTCGTTAGCATTAGCTGCTATCCATTTCAGTGGGGCTTCCTCACTACTGCATAATTGTCCATGAAGAAGTCTTGGGTACTGCCAAGATTAAATTACATTCCAGAGTAACATATAACATACCCAGAGCAGCCTAGGGAGCAGTTGGGGGTTAGATGCCTTGCTTAAGGGCACTTCAGCTATTCCTGCAAGTCCAGGGAATTGAACCAACAACCTTTTGGTCCCAAAGCTGCTTCGCTAACCATTAGGTCACGGCTTCCCAAGATATCTTCCTTGAAACACTGACTTAAGTAACAAAAGTGATCTTGATTTGCTGATGGCACCAAATTCAAAATGGCTGCTTCTAGAATTTTCCCAACATAATGGATTTTATAACACTATACCAGAATGTTTGAATAGAAATATAATTTAGACACCATGGTTACATCTTTAATATTAACCACAAGACCATATTTAATTAAAACAGTTAATTCATCAAGACAGTGTGAGAAAAGTGTAATAAGTCGCACAACTACAGCTTCTCTTCTGATTGGTCGAGGTTAGACCCAAAACGCTGGTTTATTTAGTTTAGCTTTATTTTAACACAAATTTACCCTCAGATTAGATAAATTATCAGCAGCACAGCTCTTGATTATTGAAACAGATCACTGATATAGAAACCCTTCTCAGATATATTACAGTAATTATCTCCATCAGTCTGAAATACATTTACAGCTGTGGGTTGAACGGAGCAGAATAATAGAATGTCGTGCTGCACAAATTTCATTCTCCAATTAATTATTTTGAGGCTGTATTTCGCACTCGATATCCTCCTTCTCAGATTTGGCAAGGCTTTTTTTTAATGCTCTCCTTTGCTAATCACATAAATGTAGTCAACAGACCTGTTATCAGCATGAAATAAAGTAAATGAAATGCACAAGCGAAAGAAATTAGATATTAATCCTGTCACTTACGTCGGTGGTCCGGTTGCCTGTGTTTATTTTCTTAAAATAGACCTTTTAAGGTTGTTTTAAATGGTTTATTCAACCATAGTGTGCACACACACGTATACACATACACACACATGCAGATATCTCAGATATCTCAGCTCGAAGTTTTTTTTTTAACAGTAGTTAATGAGAAAAATTAGTGCAAACACTTGAAGTAATAGTTTTAAAAAAAAAAAAATTCCCCCAGGAAAATATTTCTTTTTTTTTCAACTTGTTTTTTCCCCCTGCTATCTATGCATAAATTAAAAAATCTGCTGAAATTTATTATTCATCAGAGATGCGATTAATATGCAAAATTATGCAAATTAAGATGCAATTAGGCTCCAATTCTCCAGTGGAATTTTCCATTATAATTTAATACAAAGTAACAGAGTAATTGGTGTCACGTGTAATTACGGTTACTCAAGTGTACTTTCCGGCATGCAAATGATGCACTATATGTCGGTTATCCTATGCAAATGCACCATGTGCTGTTTCCACAACTTGGAAACACCTAACAGCAGAACACCAGGCTTTGATGGATGTATAGAGTCCCGGATTGGCACCGTTTACACTGGTCCAACTGCAAAACTGCAACTTTTCGAGAAAGTTTTTTTTTCCACTCAGGCCTTTTCTCTGTCGCTATGCAAAGCCTTTGAATTCGCACACAGGCTTGATTAGGGACGATTTAGCAGCGAGAGAGCTGTCATGGTCGATGAGTGTTTGGAGATCAGCTGCTTCTTGGGAGCCTAAATTGATTTTAAATTGTTACACGGATGGTTACAAGACCTGACGCCGAGCTCGTTGACACCAACGTCGGAGGTGTGACCTCTGAGCCGCTTGTTCCACCTTCTTTCCTGTGTTTTTCTCCTTTTCTCGTTCTCATGTCTATGTTTTCTTGTCTTGCCCTCTACTTTCCCATGCTCCTTTTGCCTCTTTTCAGCATTCTTTCTTTCTTTCTTTTACGCCCTCACTTTATTTCTCTTCTACTTTCTCATTTTCACTTCTTCATTCTTACTTCTCACTTTTTTCTCTGTTGCACTCATTGTTTTGCCTCTTCACCTTTCTTTGTCTCTTTTTATCCCACTCTTTTTCCTTTTGCTTTCTGTTATTATCTAATTCACTTGTTTCTTTCTTGCTTGCTTCTGCTTTCTTTTTCTTTTTGACTCAGGTGAGGTGGGCAAGATGACAAATATCTGTGATATGCAGGATATTTAGATATCGTTAAACCTTTTCGATAGTAAGGTTAATAGTTATAACAAACAAGTTATAATGGTTGGGATCTCTCTCTCTCTCTCTCTCTCTCTCTCTCTGTGAGATGGTGCTGCTTCTTCTCTGTATTATCATTTCACTTGCCCTTGATACTACTACCACTACTACTATTACTACCGCTACTCCACACCCTAATTGCTCCGTGAAGTTCTTCGAAATTCTTCCCCTCCACTTTTTCTCCATCGTTCCTCCTTTACTTCATCTCAGCTCCGAACAAAGACATCGCTCTCGCTCACTGCCGCCTCCACCTTGTGCACAACTCTCTCAAAGAACATAATCCCTGAATAAAATTCGCTGCACAAAGGAAACTTGAGCTCAATCCCATCACACACAGCCACGGCAGACAATACGCCCTCCCACCAGTGCCCATCTCTACCTCCTAATACCCTCAGGTCAGGGTTTAAAATAACACACACACACACACACACCTCTTATAACCTATTAAATTAGTGCCTTATATTAAGTGTCTCATCTCATCTCAACATTTTTTTAATATTTGCATGACATGGCTTGACATGGTGACAGTTTCATCAGAGTATCTGGGTTTGGATGAGTTTTATTGCATCCATATGGAATAGTCCTTTGGTTTGGAAAACGATATATATATATTTAAATTTTAACTAGCTGATAGCTAGTGTTTAACAACGACTCGACTTCAGGAAAGGAAACAAACAAGAAGCAGGTAAAACAAAAGACGAGTGACAAAAAGAAGCATCTGTTTTGTGGCATCCGCACATGTATGATATAGGTCAAGAGATTTGCATGCATGTAGTGCGTTTCCTGTATATGTCGCAGTTTAATAATAGCACTTCGGCTTCTGACGTGCAGCACAATAAATACAACGAGCTGAGCCCGAGCCAAAGCCCCTTCAGCTTAGCTCCAGAGTTTTTTTTTTTTTTTTTAAGGGTTTCGGCTCGGCAGGGTTGGCACCGGGGACGCGTGGGTGAGGAGATGTAATCTCACAACGCTCTTCTGTGTGGTCCTACTGCAACGTTGAAGAACGAGCAGCCTCCGCGTCAAGATTACATCTGCTAGGAAGAGATGCAATGCGGCGTCCTGAATCTAGGCCAAGCTCTGATGTGTGTGAAGGGTACAGGAGGCATGCGCCATGCCCTTATCCCGTTCATAAGCTGCTGCTTCGTGATCTGACATCACAGTTCGTATGAAACTAGGTGCACATCTGGCTCAGGGGTTTCTTTAAGCACAGGAACATGACAGCGTGTGTGATTTTTACACCCGACGTGCGATAAAAACAGTTTTGCCCAACAGAAGCTTATCAGTAACTGGATCTTTCTCAGCCAAAGAAAATAATTCATTTTAATAGCAATGCTGTGGAGTCGTTTGTTACAAGTTGCACTGAAATTATTCAAATGTGTAACATCACAGCAAAAGTGTTCATTTTATTAGAAATTGGATTCATTAAATCCTGTAAACAGACACGTCTGACTGAACATATGTGGCTTGGCAAGAATTCTCTGGTTTTCAGTTCTTGGGGAAAAAAAACAGCAAAAAAAAAAGGAGAAAAAGCAAAAAGGCATTATTTGAAATATTTGTCGAACAGATGTGCGTTGTTTTTTCTTCTCTTTTTGTAAATATGTCAGAACAAACAGATGCAGGCCGAGAGAGCATGCATCACAATAATTTGGTTCTCTCTCTCTCTCTCTCTCTCTCTCTCTTTCTCTCTCTACGGATTACTGAGCAGCTCCAGCCGCCGCTGCTGTGTGTCTCTGCCAGTCCTGTTTGCCATTTCTGGGCTTGCGCTGCACCTTGAAACGTATGCCAAACGCATTTCTGAGGCTGTAATTAAATTTAGTCCACCTTCACACACTTCAGGAAGGCAGAAGCATCACCAGAAGCCACTTTTCATAGGCCTTCTGCAGCCAGCTAAACAACAACAACAACAAAATAAACTAAATATGTTCAGTGTATGTGTATTAACTATTATATTCATACATGTATGTCCACAAAGAAACTTTCTAAGGAGTAATATGACACACATCACCCGTGTGTTTACTCAAACAGCGTGTGGGTGTTAACATCTTGACACACCTCGGAAACGACACGCAGCAGTTATGTTCCGGTGATAAATGAAAATTATCAAATATAACAAACCCGGCAGCGATAAAACCACCCAGGAGATGATATCTGGTTTCTGTTCTGAAATGTACATTTTATCTTGAAGTCACTTTCGTTATAACTACGTAGCTACGCAGCACAGTGCTGTTCAAAACATTTGAAAAAATTAGCAGTCCATTTGAGATTGCGGCTTTAATCAAAGTGTAATCGATGGTTTTGAAGGAGCGAGTAAATAATCTGTGATCCAGATGGAGAGAGGAGAACTCCAGAATACTGTGTCAGTGTATTCACTCATTTCTACACATGCAAGTGGAAAAAATATATATGTGACTCCAAGTGTTAAATTATTATAATAAACATAAAATAATATCAAAGAAAGGGCTGGCACGGTGGTGTAGTGGTTAGCGCTGTCGCCTCACAGCAAGAAGGTCCGGGTTCGAGCCCCGTGGCCGGCGAGGGCCTTTCTGTGCGGAGTTTGCATGTTCTCTGCGTGGGTTTCCTCCGGGTGCTCCGGTTTCCCCCACAGTCCAAAGACATGCAGGTTAGGTTAACCGGTGACTCTAAATTGACCGTAGGTGTGAGTGTGAATGGTTGTCTGTGTCTATGTGTCAGCCCTGTGATGACCTGGCGACTTGTCCAGGGTGTACCCCGCCTTTCGCCCATAGTCAGCTGGGATAGGCTCCAGCTTGCCTGCGACCCTGTAGAACAGGATAAAGCGGCTAGAGATGATGAGATGAGATGAATATCAAAGAAATTCTGAGCAGTAACTGGATTATATTCAAATATACAGTCACTGCTTTCATTCAAAATCTGACAAAAATCTTCTTACTATTGTTTTTATTATTGTCGGCCATTTTGTGCATCTGTTACCTTATGACCTTAACATTATGTCCATTGACAGGTGAAGTAAATAACATCGATTATTCTATCCACATTCACTGGATATGAGCAATTGCGCACTCTGATTGGCTACTCTACTATTAGTCTATCAGCTCATATACCGTGAGTAGAGAAAAAACAAAATGGCAGAGCATGTTGCTGAACCAACTGAGGATGAAATAAAAACTCTACTCAAAAACAAACCCCCAAAACATTGTTATCAAGTATTTTAAAGAAACAGAAATAGCTAAAAGAATATAGCTTTGTTGTTTGTTTGATTTGGTTTGTTTTTTTTCTCCCCAATAGCGCCTGTTCCACACTCCAGTCCAGCAGGTGGCGGTAATGCACCTTTAAGTTGGTTTGCCAACCACCGAAAAACCCTAAAGAAGAAGAAGACCATAAAAAATACCAAAAAAAAAAAAAAAATGCAACAAAATATGTAATAAAAGTACTTGATGGTAAGAACATATCTTTTTTATTTTTCAAGAATTATTATTATTATCACGTTTTTCACAAATTGCTCCTGTCATTTCGCCGGTTTGTTTACATTCTGAGTGGAAATGATTTTGTCGGATGTTTTGTATAAAGTTTTTATTTATCGACTTTGCAAAAAATAAAAATAAAAATGCTCTGTTTCTCAAAATCTAGTGAATGTGGATAGAATAAAACAGTTATTCCACTCAATCTCATCGTACATGGCTTATAGACGACTCGGTGCTGCGCAGCTCGTTGGCTATCAGCTCAATGTACGACTCGATTTCGTGGAATAACTGTCAATTATCTCATTACAGTGGTGCCTGTCGAGGGGTGGGATATACAGTATTAGGCAGCAAGAGAACAGTCAGTTTTTGAAGTTGATGTGTTGGAAGAAGGAAAAATGGGCAAACATAGTGTAAGGATCTGAGCAACTTGAACAAATTGTGATGGTTAGATGACTGGGTCTGAGCATCTCCAAAATGGCACATCTTGTGGGGTGTTCCCGGTATGTAGTGGTTAGTACCTACCAAAAGTAGTCCAAGGATCCAAAGGACAACCGGTGAACCGGTGACAGGGTCATGGGTGTCAAAGGCTCACTGATTCGCATCAGGCACGAAGGCTAGCCCATATGGTCCGATCCCACAGAAGAGCTACTGTAGCACAAACTGCTGAAAAGGTTAATGCTGACACATTTCTGTTTGAGCCAGCAGTAACTTTTTCATCAGATGCTCTGCTCTGATGCTGTCTTTATTGTAGGAGGTTGTTCTTAGCTACATGACAGCGCACGAAAGTTCCTTTTTCATGCTTAAAGATTCACAAATACAGACAGAGTTTAAAGCCCAGATTTTTAGCCAATCATAGTTGATGGTGAGTCAGTCATAAGTATTTCATAAGTGTGCAGGGAATCCATAGCTAACTGTTTTATACCAGGTTTGTTGCCAAATGTGTCACTTTTTCTTAAGAGCAGTTCAAATTGCTCTAGCTGGTGCAGAAGCCCTTCCAGGAACACTGTGTAATATTTATGAACTTGAGTTCCAAATGACCAAAGAAGAGGACATTTAACAGTTATTCCATGAAATCGAGTCGTATACGAGCTGATGGTCGACGAGGAGTAGCACCGAGTCGTCTATAATCCATGTACGATGAGATTGAGTGGAATAACTGTTTTATTCTATCCACATTCACTGGATTTTGAGAAACCGAGCATTTTTATTTTTAATTTTTGCAAATTCGATAAATAAAAACTTTATACAAAACATCCGACAAAATCATTTCCGCTTAGAATGTAAACAAACCGGCGAAATGACAGGAGCAATTTGTGAAAAATGCGATAATAATAATTCTTGAAAAATAAAAAAAAAGATATGTTCGTACCATCAAACACTTTTATTCCATATATATATATATATATATATATATATATATATATATATATTCGAGCAGGGTTTTTATTTCGACCTCGGTTGGTTCAGCAACACGTTTCGCCATTTTGTTTTTCTTTAGTCACGGTATATGAGGTGACATCCTAGTAGTAGATTAACCAATCAGAGCATACAATTGCTCATATCCAGTGAATGTGGATAGAATAATTTGGATTACGAAATCAGAAATGAAATAAGCGCTCATCCACACCCCTGTTTTTTTTTTTTTTCCTCCAGCACCACGTACAAAGAAGTCGTAGCTGTCATTATCCCTGATGTCAAGCTTGGCTTCAAATACCAGCTTCGTTCCCAGAAAACGGCTGAGGCCTAATAAATAGCGTGTCCCAATGGTGAAGCGTCTTTGTGACGCCGTACTGTCCATTGTTTGCACACGCTGGCTATGACTCCTCATGCGACAATCACTTTGTGCGCTCTTTGTGTTTGTCTGAGTGAGCTACAGGAATAATCAGAGGCTTAAACAAACACTACAGGGCACCGAAGCGTCTCTTCTCCAAGTCCGATCCAAGTCTCTTCTCCAAGTCCGATGCATTCAAGAACACATGACCATGCCACCTGCTACCACGAATCTACCGAGCAAGATGAAAGAAATGCAATCTCTCCAAGCTTTCCTGGAAGAAATGCAACACGGATTATCGTTCTCGAGAACCTCAAAAGTTGTCAGCGCAGCCTGGAAGGGTTTTTTTTTATGCTTGATTTGATGTTTCATGGTGTATGGGTCGTTTTTATTTATTTTTTTAGGAGTTGATGGTTAATAAGAAGGAGACTACTTGTCAGGATCTCAATTTGGGGGAGCGTGTGAAATCGGTGGCACCTCTCCTGTGCGCTCGGGCTGAATCAGTGCCATATCTTATGATGGACTAAGGCAGGGAGTGGAGGCAGCCAGGGATGAATACGGCTTAATCTTTACACAGGCCGCATGTGAGCGCTTGATAACACGCACGCTTTCTTCCCGGCGCCGGCGCTGTTCTCGTCCAGCTGCCAGGTTGATGCGTTCCGAACAGCCGTGTTGTGTTCCACTGCGATATTTTTTTAGCGCTCGAGCAAAAAAAAAAAAATAAATAAATAAAATAAAAAAAGGAGCAGAACCTAAGGAGGGAGAGTTAATGCATGTTTTTGGAATCTGTTATAATTCCTTATGCATTTCAAGAGACAGATATGGAGTCTTCCAGCTGTATAAACTATAAATAACTATAAATGGATAGCTCTGATTAGCCTATAGCATCTGATATATATATATGTATATGTATATTAGGCGTCTTATATAAGGCTCACTTGTGACAGATGCTGTTTCACATCTCAAGCAATTAAAAAATTGCTCAGCAGTGAAATACAGGCCACTGAGGTTGCATTTTCAGATTGGAACGCATCGACGAAACTTAACACGGCGCCTTTTTTCCAAGAAACACAGAGGCGTTTGTTGTGATTGCATTATCATAAATGATTCTATACCATCTGCCTGTCAATAATTATGGTACGGATTTGCTGGGCCTTTGACCCCGAAATGTGGAAGAAACCCAGGTGGAGAGCTCGGCTGCCTAAATGAGCGCACACACACTCTTGCGCCATCTTCTCTCTGAAGCACATGGTTCCACAGGCTGCTCAATTAAAAACCAGGGCGCGCTGTGATATTAGCAGCAAATTAATAGTCGCGCGCTAATTGAATGTATCGTATTCAGACGGTGGGATTCGGATGGTCTTTGAAACAAAAGCATGTTTGATGAAAGAGCGCGAAAGCTTTTATTTAGATGCTTCTGTCCATCCTGTCTTGAGTGAACAACGAGTGAGAAGGATTAAAATGCAGCACATTTGCGTCAGCTTTTTGGATTGCTTTACCGACTGTTTTATTGGTGTGAGGAAAAATCACATACAATAACTACACTGTGAGAAATAGGGGTACAGGAGGAGTCCACCAAGGTACAGTTGACACAAATGTACCCCCTAGGGCTGATTACTGGACCTCAAGGTAACTACTGTATGTGTACCTTTATAGGGCCAAAAAGGTACATAGATGTTCACAATCAGTACTGTATATCATAAATCATAAGTCCTTCCCACGCTGGAATCCAGTCCTTCCAGGCAGTCTCCTGTCTCAGTACTAACCAGGCCATCGAGGCGCATTAGGTGGCGCCGATCTCTGTTTCCATAGCCCTCAGCCTCTCGCCTATACAGCTAGGGTTCCAGTCCTCTGGTAACCGCAAGAGTTTGACTTCCTACCCGCATATGGATTGCAGCGTGCCTCACCAAATGGCAGCAGGTACCATTTTTATGATGGTCTTTGGTAGCCTGGGAAATCCCATGCTGCTTTGCACAATCGTTCCGATCTGAAAAGACAGCATGGAAACTATGGTCTAAAGGCTCGCCTGAGTTAGGGAGCCAATCAGAGAGTGGGGAGGGGTGGAAAGACGGTGACGCATACTACTCGACAAACGGAAGCTTGTAGTTTATTTGGGACTGTTTACGGATCACATTTAACATGGCGGCGAGCGATACGAACCAAACTTTCGATCAAGCTTTGTCTTGCACAAACGGCAGTAATCGTTCGGTGCCATTGTTTTCCTATTTTTGTTTTGCCTTCTCTTTCTCTTTCCTTCTCTTCTTCGCCTCTTCATCGCTCTAACTACATCACCGGGTACAACTGCCATGATTGGCCATGGGCTACGTATACGCCAAATGATAGACATTCGCAACGTCCAATAAACGGCCATTGACAATCGTAAACCACACCTCCCCTACGAGAAATTCAATAGGCGGATTCCAGACCATATTTCACTTGTGATATGGTCTGGCGTTAACCAGACTAGGTCTTTGGTATGACCCAACCACAAGTAGAACTCTAACGCTAACCACTAGGCAAGCTCACGGTCTAGCTGCATATAAAGGGTGCAAATAAGTACCTCATAGGATACTGATCCAGTGACAAGCCATTGTACCTCTAAAGGTACAATAGTTAACAGTTATTCCACTAAATCAAGCCGATGATAGCCGACGAGACATGTAGCACCGAGTTGGCTATAAGCCATGTACGACAAGATTGAATGGAATAACTGTTTTATTCTTTCCACATTCACTGGATTTTGAGAAACAGAGCATTTTTATTCTTATTTTTTGCAAATTCGATCAATAAAAACTTTATACAAAACGTCAGACAAAATAATTTCCGCTCAGAATGTAAACAAACCGGCGAAATGACAGGAACAATTTGTGAAAAATGCTATAATAATAATAATTCTTGAAAAATAATTTTAAAAAAGATATGTTCTTACCATCAAATACTTTTATTCCATAACATTTTTTGTTGCTTTTTTAAAAAATATTGTTTGGGGTTTTGTTTTCAAGTAGAATTTTTATTTTGTCCTTGGTTGGTTCAGCAACACGCTCCACCATTTTGTTTTTCTCTACTCACGGTATATGAGCTGCTATCCTAGTCGTAGAGTAGCCAATCAGAGCATGCGATTGCTCATATCCAATGAATGTGGATAGAATAATGTTTATTTTCTGAGAGTGCAGGTAACCGAAAATAAAGATGAACAAATGAAGAAAATTCTGCGATTTCAAATCCAGATGCGTCGTTTTCAGTGCAGGTAGCATGAGGGCAAAATCAGATGTACTAATTGAAAAGTTAATTATATTTCACAAGCTATCAGCTGTCATTTAGCAGAATAAGAGCCACACGTCCTCTCCTGAGGCGAAGTTTATTTAGGTTTTAGTCCCTCGGGATTGTTGTGTCACAGAAAGTAGCACTTATTGTTTTAATTCAAGTCAAATTAAAAGGACAATATGGACAGTTTCCATATTTGCATGTGCAAATTGTTTGCTTCAGTCCTGCACAACTGAGACAATCCGATTTTTCATTCGCTCGCTCTGCTTTCGTACTGCGCGTACATTTCTTCCCTGTTCTTAGTCACATGTTCGACACTGTTTGACATGAAAGCAAGGGAGTTTTTGACGGCGTAACGCATCACTCCATGTGGAATTCTCCGGCTGGAAGTTTGTCACTCGTCGGCTTTCTGTGCACGGCAAAAACAAATCCAATTAGGCACTACACTCCCTCAGCTCTTCGAGAGAAGAGTTTTCCTCAGTCTTCACTGAATTCCTTCAGATCATTTCAAATAAATGGAGTGAAATTGGACCAGTGTTGTGTTACATAGGTAGCATATATATATATATATATATATATATATATATATATATATATATATATATATATATATATATATATATACTAGTGCATCTCAAAAAATTAGAATATTGTGAAAAAGTTCAATATTTTCCATCAGTTATTTAAGAAAGTGAAAATGTTACATATTATAGACTCATTACACATAAACTAAAATGTTTCAAGCATTTTTCTATTTTAATTTTAATCAGTATGGCATACAGTACAAAAACATAAAAAAACCCTTCAAAATATTAGAATATTTCATTTCGGGTTTGAGTAAAACAGTATGAACACAGTGTATCTCAGTACACACAACCACAATCATGGGGAAGACTGCTGACTTGACTGTTGTCCAGAAGATGATCTCTGATGCCCTCCACAAGGAAGGTAAGCCACAAAAGGTCATTGCTGAAAAGGGTGGCTGGAAAAGGTGCACAAGCAACAGGGATGACCGCAGTCTTGAGAGGATTGTCAAGAAAAGTTGATTCAAGAACTCGGGAGAGCTTCACAAGGAGTGGACTGAGGCTGGTGTCAGTGTATCAAGACCCATCACGAACAGACATCTTCAAGAAAGGGGATACAACTTTCGCATTCCTAATATCAAGCTACTCCTGAGCCAGAGACAATGTCAGAAGTGTCTTATCTGGGCTAAGGAGAGAAAGAAATGGACTGTTGCTCAGTGGTCCAAAGTCCTCTTTTCAGATGAAAGTACATTTTGCATTTAATTTGGAAATCACGGTTCTAGAGTCTGGAGGAAGAGTGGAGAGGCACAGAATCCAAGGTGTTTGAAGCCCAGTGTGAAGTTTCCACAGTCTGTGATGATTTGGGGTGCCATGTCATCTGCTGGTGTTGGTCCACTGTATTTTATCAAGTCCAAAGTCAACACAGCCATCTACCAGGAGATTTTAGAGCACTTCATGCTTCCATCTGCTGATGAGCTTTTTGGAGATGCTGATTTCCTTTTCCAGCAGGACTTAGCACCTACCCACAGTGCCAAAACTACAACCAAATGGTTTGCTGACCATGATATTACTGTGTTTGATTGGTCAGCCAACTTGCCTGACCTGAACCCCATCGAGAATCAATGGGATATTGTCAAGAGGAAGATGAGAAACACCCGACCCAAAAATAGATACTCTGAAGGCCACTATCAAAGCAACCTGGGCTTCAATAACACCTCAGCAGTGCCACAGACTGATCACCTCCATGCCACACTTCATTGATACAGTAATTCATGGTAAAGGAGCCCCAACCAAGTATTGAGTGTATAAATGAATATACTTTTCAGAAGTTGGACATTTCTGTATTGTAAATCCTTTTTTTGATTGATCCTAGGGAATATTCTAATAATTTGAGATACTGGATTTCTGATTTTTATGAGCTATAAGCCATAGTCATCAAAATTAAAACAAAAAAGGCTTTAAATATTTCACTTTACATGTAATGAATATAGAATATATGAAAGTTTACCTTTTTGACTTAAATTATGAAGAAAAAGGAACTTTTTCATGGTATTCTAATTTTTTGAGATGCACTAGTATATATATATATATATATATATATATATATATATATATATATATATACAGTGGTGCTTGAAAGTTTGTGAACCCTTTAGAATTTTCTATATTTCTGCATAAATATGACCTGAAATATCATCAGATTTTCACACAAGTCCTAAAAGTAGATAAAGAGAACCCAGTTAAACAAATGACACAAAAATATTATACTTGGTCATTTATTTATTGAGGAAAATGATCCAATATTACATATCTGTGAGTGGCAAAAGTATGTGAACCTTTGCTTTCAATATCTGGTGTGACCCCCTTGTGCAGCAATAACTGCAACTAAACATTTCCGGTAACTGTTGATCAGTCCTGCACACCGGCTTGGAGGAATTTTAGCCCATTCCTCTGTACAGAACAGCTTCAACTCTGGGATGTTGGTGGGTTTCGTCACATGAACTGCTTGCTTCAGGTCCTTCCACAACATTTCCATTGGATTAAGGTCAGGACTTTGACTTGGCCATTCCAAAACATTAACTTTATTCTTCTTTAACCATTCTTTGGTAGAACGACTTGTGTGCTTAGGGTTGTTGTCTTGCTGCATGACCCACCTTCTCTTGAGATTCAGTTCATGGACAGATGTCCTGACATTTTCCTTTAGAATTCTCTGGTATAATTCACAATTCATTGCTCCATCAATGATGGCAAGCCGTCTTGGCCCAGATGCAGCAAAACAGGCCCAAACCATGATACTACCACCACCATATTTCACAGATGGGATGAAGTTCTTATGCTGGAATGCAGTGTTTTTCTTTCTCCAAACATAACGCTTCTCATTTAAACCAAAAAGTTCTATTTTGGTCTCATCCGCCCACAAAACATTTTTCCAATAGCCTTCTGGCTTGTCCATGTGATCTTTAGCAAACTGCAGACGATCAGCAATGTTCTTTTTGGAGAGCAGTGGCTTTCTCCTTGCAACCCTGCCATGCACACCATTGTTGTTCAGTGTTCTCCTGATGGTGGACTCATGAACATTAACATTAGCCAAGGTGAGAGAGGCCTTCAGTTGCTTAGAAGTTACCCTGGGGTCCTTTGTGACCTCACCGACTATTACATGCCTTGCTCTTGGAGTGATCTTTGTTGGTTGACCACTCCTGGGGAGGGTAACAATGGTCTTGAATTTCCTCCATTTGTACACAATCTGTCTGACTGTGGATTGGTGGAGTCCAAACACTTTAGAGATGATTTTGTAAACTTTTCCAGCCTGATGAGCATCAGCAACACTTTTTCTGAGGTCCTCAGAAATCTCCTTTGTTCGTGCCATGATACACTTCCACAAACGCGTGTTGTGAAGATCAGACTTTGATAGATCCCTGTTCTTTAAATAAAACAGGGTGCCCACTCACACCTGATTGTCAACCCATTGATTGAAAACACCTGACTCTGATTTCACCTTCAAATTAACTGCTAATCCTAGAGGTTCACATACTTTTGCCACTCACAGATATGTAATATTGGATCATTTTCCTCAATAAATAAATGACCAAGTATAATATTTCTGTCTCATTTGTTTAACTGGGTTCTCTTTTATCTATTTTTAGGACTTGTGTGAAAATCTGATGATGTTTTAGGTCATATTTATGCAGAAATATAGATAATTCTAAAGGGTTCACAAACTTTCAAGCACCACTGTATATATAATTTATTTATTTATAAAAAAAATTCTATCCACATTCACTAGAGATGAACAATCACATGCTCTGATTGGCTACTCTCCTCCTAGGAGTTCAGCTCATATACCATCAGTAGAGAAAAACAAAATGGTGGAGCGTGTTGCTGAACCAACTGAGGACAAAATAAAAAAAACTACTCAAAAACAAAACCCCCCAAAATACAAATAAAAGCAACAAAATATGGAATAAAAGTATTTGATGGTAAGAACATAGATTTTTTTTCCTAAGAATTATTATTATTATCACATTTTTCACAAATTACTCTTGTCACTTTGTCGGCTTGTTTACATTCTTCATCTTTAAGCATTAAAATTTGCTGATTTTTTTTAGACTGGATCAAACGTTCAAAGAAGTTTGAAAACCCCATCACTGAAATGTCCAAGGAAGAATTAAATAAATGTCTAAAGCTATTTTATACCTTGGCACAACAACAAGACAGCACTTTCTACACAAAAAAACCCCCACAACAACAACAAAACCACAAGTCAATTCGCGCAGCCATCGATAGGTTTTTAAGAAGTCCGCCAAAGTGGAAATTATTTTGTCGGACGTTTTGTATAAAGTTTTTATTTCTCGAATTTGCAAAAAATAAAAATACTACGTTTCTCAAAATCCAGTGAATATGGATAGAATAAAATAGTTATTCCACTCAATCTCATCGTACACGGCTTATAGCCGACTCGGTGCTATGCACCTCACCGGCTATCAGCTCATGTATGACTCGATTTCGTGGAATAACTCATAAATAAATAAATAAATACACACACACACACACACATACGGTATATGGCCTAATGGTTGGAGAAGCAGCTTTGGGACCAAATGGTTGCTGGTTCAACTCCCTGGACCAGCAGGAATGGCCGAAGTGCCCTTGTGCAAGGCAACTAACCCCCAACTGCTCCCTAGGCTGCTCTGGGTATGTTGTAAATCTCTCTGGATAAAATTCCTGTTAAAAAAAAAAATATGTATATATATATATACTCACACACACCACCATACATATATGTACATACCACCGCTGATTCATGTTACTTTCAGGTTTTGCAGAGCAACCTGCATTCTTCCTCCTCCGTCTTTCTCATTTGTGGAAACCCTCTGAACTGCTCTTAGTCATCTTTGAACCAAGAAATGAAGACTTTTCGAAAAATTGGCTGCAGCTTTCTTATTAACGCCAGAGAGACTGACGTATGCGGAGGACGGCTGCACTGCAAACTGCACGTTCTTTTTTTGGACAAAAAAAGAGAGAAAAAAAAAACAACGAAAAAGAAACAGTAGATTGTATTAGACTGCTTTATACATGACAAATTGCACAAGCTCCTTTTTCTCATTTGGTGAAATTGAACATGGCCCGCAGGCAGGCATTGAACTCTCCATGTTGTACAAGCAGGGCCGTGTCCACTGAGGGTCAGAGACGCTTTAATTGATTCTTTCTCTACTTGCGTGCCTTATTAGACCTGCCATGTTTGCAGTGGGAATGTGTAATTGCTCCTCCCTGGTGGCTGCTTGTGAAGAAGGAGAGGATGAATAATTGGTCACTTTCACTTTCATGAGGCATGGAGGCTAGTAAAAAAAAAAAGAAAGGAAAAAAGTTGATTCCAAACAAAAAGAAAGAAAAAAGGTTTGGCTTTTTTAAAGACCCTCTCGAGGAAGAAAATATCTGGGATGTTGTTGTGAATACACTGAAATAGAGTGAAAGGAGAACTTCGAGGCATTTTAGCCTCGATATGATGGATATCATATGGCTTGAAGGTCTCGTGTGTATTTATATATTATTAATACAAGAGATGAATTAATACATCTACATAAACACTTACACTCCTGTTCTTGGCTGCAGGAGTGGAACCCAATGTGATCTTTTGTTGTTGCATGCTGAGATGCTTTTCTGCTCACCATGGTTGTAAAAAGTTGTTAAAAAGCTCAAACCAATCTGTGCCGAGTTTCCCAAAAGCATCGTAGCACAAAGATCATTGTTAGATGGTAGAGCGAGCAGCACAATGAACACTCTCTCTCAGAGTTAAGACGCTCTTAGCCCATGTTTACATTAGACCGTATCAGCGGATCATCAGATTAACGTTTTTAAAACGATTAGTGTGCACACAGCAACACCAATACACGATTTGCGTGCACACAGCAACACCAATACACGGATACGCTCGGCTCCGCAGGCATCCTGCGCTCCAAATCACTCCGCCCTGAACAGCGAGTGCCCTCTGGAGGGTGCGCACTCCGGCCTTGCGCAGCTCACAGAGCACGCGAGTGAAGTGCACAAGCTGTGATTCGGGACTGAGCCGCTGTGTGTGTGATCCCAGTGCATATCACTTACCACTTGCAAGTGGAAGGATGGCAAGCCTAAAGACAATCATAACTACAACCCCGATTCCAAAAAAGTTGGGACAAAGTACAAATTGTAAATAAAAACGGAATGCAATGATGTGGAAGTTTCAAAATTCCATATTTTATTCAGAATAGAACATAGATGACATATCAAATGTTTAAACTGAGAAAATGTATCATTTAAAGAGAAAAATTAGGTGATTTTAAATTTCATGACAACAACACATCTCAAAAAAGTTGGGACAAGGCCATGTTTACCACTGTGAGACATCCCCTTTTCTCTTTACAACAGTCTGTAAACGTCTGGGGACTGAGGAGACAAGTTGCTCCAGTTTAGGGATAGGAATGTTAACCCATTCTTGTCTAATGTAGGATTCTAGTTGCTCAACTGTCTTAGGTCTTTTTTGTCGTATCTTCCGTTTTATGATGCGCCAGATGTTTTCTATGGGTGAAAGAGCTGGACTGCAGGCTGGCCAGTTCAGTACCCGGACCCTTCTTCTACGCAGCCATGATGCTGTAATTGATGCAGTATGTGGTTTGGCATTGTCATGTTGGAAAATGCAAGGTCTTCCCTGAAAGAGACGTCGTCTGGATGGGAGCATATGTTGCTCTAGAACCTGGATATGCCTTTCAGCATTGATGGTGTCTTTCCAGACGTGTAAGCTGCCCATGCCACACGCACTAATGCAACCCCATATCATCAGAGATGCAGGCTTCTGAACTGAGCGCTGATAACAACTTGGGTCGTCCTTCTCCTCTTTAGTCCGAATGACACGGCATCCCTGATTTCCATAAAGAACTTCAAATTTTGATTCGTCTGACCACAGAACAGTTTTCCACTTTGCCACAGTCCATTTTAAATGAGCCCTGTCCCAGAGAAGATGTCTGCGCTTCTGGATCATGTTTAGATACGGCTTCTTCTTTGAACTATAGAGTTTTAGCTGGCAACGGCGGATGGCACGGTGAATTGTGTTCACAGATAATATTCTCTGGAAATATTCCTGAGCCCATTTTGTGATTTCCAATACAGAAGCATGCCTGTATGTGATGCAGTGCCGTCTAAGTGCCCGAAGATCACGGGAACCCAGTATGGTTTTCCGGCCTTGACCCTTACGCACAGAGATTCTTCCAGATTCTCTGAATCTTTTGATGATATTATGCACTGTAGATGATGATATGTTCAAACTCTTTGCAATTTTACACTGTCGAACTCCTTTCTGATATTGCTCCACTATTTGTCGGTGCAGAATTAGGGGGATTGGTGATCCTCTTCCCGTCTTTACTTCTGAGAGCCGCTGCCACTCCAAGATGCTCTTTTTATACCCAGTCATGTTAATGACCTATTGCCAATTGACCTAATGAGTTGCAATTTGGTCCTCCAGCTGTTCCTTTTTTGTACCTTTAACTTTTCCAGCTGTCATGAAATTTCAAATGAGCCAATATTTGGCATGAAATTTCAAAATGTCTCACTTTCAACATTTGATATGTTGTCTATGTTCTATTGTGAATACAATATCAGTTTTTGAGATTTGTAAATTATTGCATTCTGTTTTTATTTACAATTTGTACTTTGTCCCAACTTTTTTGGAATCGGGGTTGTACACAATGGGCAGTATTTGCATCAGTATTTTCATACTTTTATACTCTTTAATGAAAGGTGATACAAGGCGGAAGTCCGTGCCGTTTTTCAGCAGTCGCATCACATGACCAACGCCAGCGAATCAGGAAGGTGGATGTCACAGTGACGTTGTCCAATGACGACGCCAGCTAGAGCTCAGCACAGCGTATCCGCGTATCTCAATGTTTACACAGCACCGGAGCTGACACGATCTGGATTGAATACGTGAACCCTGGCGGATTCCCGTTTCCTGGCGTTTCCAGGCGGTTTAATGTAAACGGACAGTGCATCCGCGAAGAAAACGAGACAGATACGGTCTAATGTAAACTTGGCCTTAGTGTTAAGAGGCTTTTGGGAACCCAAACCCTGGCCATTTTCCTCTGACCTCCCTCTCTTATCAACAATGCATTTGTTTCCATACACAGAATTGTCCCTCCGTCATTCACTCAATGTTTTTTGTTTTTCGCACCATTCTGTCTGTGTAAACTCTCGAGACTGTTTTTCCCTTTCTGATGTTTGAATGAAGTGAGCATTAACTGAAGCTCTTGGTTTGTATCTGCATGATTTGATGCATCGTGCTGCTGTCAAGGGATCGACTGATTAGAGAACTGCATCAAACTGTTGCAGGTGTGTACTTAATAAAGTGGCCAGTGAGTGTCTGTATGTATATATATGAGAGAGACAACCTGTGTTTTCTTTCTCTTTCTCTTTTTCTCCCCCCCACTCCCACTCTGTCTGTCCCTCTGAGTTACAGTACATGTCAATCCTGAGATCGAGATCCTGACCTCTTCTGCTCCTCGGACCTGCCTGATCCATCCTGATGCCCTACGTCTGGTTGGAGTCTCATCACATCGCTCCTGTAGAGGACGGCCCCATATGGACAGTCTAAAGTCACACTTGGAAGACGCTCTGGACACTTACAGTAATGCTTTTATGGCTGAGGACTACAGTTGACTTGCTAACTTTAGGACTGCAGTTGTCATGAACAGTTTTGCACTCAAGTTTCCATCAATGAAGAATTATAACATCAATGAAACTGACTTCATGTTAAAACTGGTTCCCTTTTGAGTCTGGTTCCTCTTGAGGTTTCTTCCTCATGTCGTCTGAGGGAGTTTTTCCTTGTAATAATAATAATAATAATAATAATAATGTACAATTTATATAGTGCCTATACAAATATGCTCTAAGCACTTTTTAATCACAAACTAGTAAATAATAATTCAATAACTAATCAATAACTAATTAAAAAGGCTAATAACTAAAGACTAAACAGCTATAGATTAAAAGCGAGCCTAAAAAGATGCGTCTTAAATCTGACTTTGAAAACATTAAATGTTCTCGGAAATGCACGCATGGTCAGGCAATTTATTCCAAAGAAACGGAGCATGTGAAGGAAAAGACCTAAAACCACAATTGTTCAGTCTGTAAGAGACTAGGACAAGCCGGATAGCAGAAGTAGAGGAAGGTAAGGTGGTTCTCAGTCTATACACTGTCAAAAGCTCTTGGACGTAGGAAGGTGCAAGACCATTCAGACATTTAAAAGTAAGTAGATTAATCTTGAACATAATCTTGATTCAACAATCTTGAATCTTTTCCTTGCCACCGTCGCCACAGGCTTGCTCACTGGGGATAGATTAGGGATAAAATTAGCTCATGTTTAAAGTCGTTAAAATTCTGTAAAGCCGCTTTGCGACAATGTCTATTGTTAAAAACGCTATAAAAATAAACTTGACTTGACTTGAGAGAGAGAGAGAGAGAGAGAGAGAGAGAGTATTATGCTGAGATGAATGTGGTGAATGGAAATTCTACAGTCTCACTCTGAATCTACAGTTTGAACTGAACAGAGGTGAGTCAGTACAGATGTGACTTTTTTTTTTTTATCTGCACTAAAATATCATCAACACTGGTTTCAGGTTTGCGTAACTCATCTAGTCTTCATCAGAGTCACCAACCAACATTCAACCAATACCAAACCACACCTCCGTCACTGGGACTGGCAAAGATGAACATTATATTAGTAGAAGAAAGTGGTGATACTGTACTAGTATGCTGAATTGAGCAAAGTTAATCTCTGTTTTATAATATTTGTGTGCAGCAAAACACTTTGAACCACAGCTTGATCCATTTTGTGATAAAATGTTTGATTTTATACCATAGCCATGGTGAATTCTTGAACCTGGTTGATGTTGATGAGGCTTAATGGTAAGAGAAACAGCTTTGGGACCACAATGTTGCCAGTTCGAATCCCTGGACCATCAGGAATGACTGAAATGCCCTTTGAGCAAGGCACCTAACCCCTAACTGCTTCCCAGGCTACTCTGGGTATATTGTACATTGCTCTGGATAAAAGCATCTGCTAAATGCCTGTAATGTAACATAATGTTGATGAATTTCCTCGAACAGCAGCTCTGACTGAGTGTTGTTCTGGCTCTTAACAATATGAATCACAAGTTTATTATTAAAGCGCTTGATCTGTCTAATATATTAACGTTTTTATCATAAATATAACTAATTACTCTAATAGCTAATTCACACACGCGCTGTTGTACTGAATATCTGCTTCACTGATATTCAGTGCTTTTAATAAACAACAGTTCTACAAACAAGTAATTAATATTTTATGATTTGTTTTTACACAGTATGGTTAATTATTATACATAAAGGACACGTTTTCAATGGAATAAAAACATGTGTTCTATTCCCTTCTAGCAGGTTTCATTCATTTGGTTCAATAGCATGCAATATTGTTAGCATATCGCTTATCCTACGTGTATTACGTCACTCTACCCAATGGAGAATGAGCATTGAATATGGTTTACGATATTGCATGGTCGTCAAGACAACATGACGCCATATGTCAGAGATGTAAAACTTCTGCACTAGCGAACGACTGGGACAGTTTGTAAACAAACATGGCCACCAGATTTGCTTTGTTAAATACGGAAGATTTTGAGAGAATTTTGAAAGAGAAAGACGTTAAACACCTGAAAGGAAAGTATAATAATAATAATAATAATAATAATAATATTGGTTTGCTTTTTTGTGGGATATCAGATATATTCCATCCAGCTACTCGTCTCTGACTCATTCAATATCATGCTAGCTGAATGGAATATTTCTGATAGACCACGAAAAAAAGCCAGACAATATTATTTAAATATTCTGTTTATTTTTGCTCCATTATTGGAAACAGATCCTGAAGACGCCACACTCATGTTATAGTACATCAGATAGCTGGCTAGCTTGCATTGATTTCCAGGAAACCTCGCATCCTTTCTTAATAATAATTTCCATCTTCTTCTCAACATGTTTCATATTTTCAGCCGAAACAAGTCAAATATTCCTGATAAGTATAATATCCTATGTTCTGGTGATGATATCATTAACACTACCGTATGAACTGTTTTGAATTCGGAAGTTAAACGTCCCGGTGCTGTGATGCAAAATATCAACATTCTTGAAACACTGCTCAACCAATCAAATTACTGAGCTGTTGTAAAAACGTACACAATCCACAATCACTGATATGATAAATTTTTGTCTGAGATGTTTCTTTTCAGAAGGAGTCTCCAGTCTCGGTGCTTTTTCTGCTCCTCGGACCTGCCTGATCCATCCTGATGCCCTACGTCTGGCTGGAGTCTCATCACATCGCTCCTGTAGAGGACGGCCCCATATGGACAGTTGAAAGTCAGACTTAGAAGACGCTCTGGACACTTACAGTAATGCTTTTATGGCTGAGGACGACAGTTGACTCGCTAACTTTAGGACTGCAGTTGTCATGAACAGTTTTGCACTCAAGTTTCCATCAATTAACAGTTTATAACTTCAACAAAACAGACTTCATGTTAAAACTATAATGAATTTCCTGGTTACGTAGTTATACTTTGTGACTATATTATATAGGACACAGTTATATAAGCGAGTTATTTATAATCATGCTATCTGTTATCACCCAGATGAGGATGGGTTCCCTTTTGAGTCTGGTTCCTCTCGAGGTTTCTTCCTCATGTCATCTGAGGGAGTTTTTCCTCGCCACCGTCGCCACAGGCTTGCTCATTGGGGATAAATTAGGGATAAAATTAGTTCATGTTTAAAATCTTTACTCTTTTGTAAAGCTGCTTTGCGACAAATAAACTTGACTTGACTTTGTAACAATAACGAACGTAAAATACATATAAAATACATACTAATTAAACTATCTAGAAGCATATCTGTGTTGAGTATAGCTAAGCACGTCCTGGACTATAATTCACTCCGCATTCTTTACTGTTCCCTGGTTTTACCATCCTTAAATTACTGCTCAGTGGTGTGGGGAAATACGTATAAATGTTCACTTCATGCAATAACTATACTTCAAAGAAGAGCTATAAGAATAATTTATAGTGCTGGTTACCAAGATCATACTAATTCACTATTCTTAAATTCAAAATGTTTAAAATTCAGGGATATTATAGAATATAAAACTGCCTTAATAGTGTACAAAGTAAGGAATTATAAAGTACCAAGGAATATCCAAACAATGTTCTCGGATGGGGGGGGGGGGGGCTATAATTTTGGGGGAAATTGAAATTTAAAATTCGCAGTGCGAGGGCAACGTTAAAAATGTTCAGTATTTCTATTTGTGGAGTAAAGCTATGGAACAGTTTGAATGTGGAGCTCATGAAATGTTCAACTATAAACCAGTTCAAAAAAAGGTATAAGGAACAGATCTTTATGAGGCATCGGGAGGAGGAATTACAATAACATTCTATTGATAATATAAGTGTATGTGGGTATGGGTACATACGGATACAGTTAGGTCCATAACAGTGGCGGCTGGTAGTCTTTCAAACAGGGGAGGCTGGTTGGTTACGATATTTCCAGATTTTAAAAGAAAAAACATCAATTTTGCCCATACTCTTGCCTCTGATCTGGCTGATTGTTGGCAGCGTCACAAACTGTGAAATAACAGGTTCTTTTGGCCCATTAGCCTACTGTCCAATATACATGATGGTGGTGTAGGGGGGGTGGGTGTATATTTTAACATTTTATATTTTAAAATTGTGGCATGTTGTTTAAAAATTGATAATTATTGAAAGCAGCTCTTTGTCAGGAACCTCAGCAGTAGAGCTGGGTGCCACACATTTCATTCAATGACACTTTCCCTATATTTTACTTATTTTGACTGAGAAATGTTTTATTGACAATTTTGATAACCCTTCACTTTTAATCCAGGTCTGTAGTGTGAAATGTTCTCGGCTGTGTTTTTGTTTAAAAATGTTTTCCAAATTGTAGCTGTGTTTAATTCATATCCAGAAAAACATATATTCCAATATAATATACTCAGCATAAACATTTTAAATAGATTCTATATTTTTGGTCCATCCATGACATATTACTAAAGTAGCCTATTTACTGTTGTTGATGTGGGTCACTTGCTGTTAGCCAATTCACTTTCTCGTACCAGGAGAGCTGAAAGGAACGAGTATTATTCCCTACCTTTTTCACCAAGTCAATTTGAGGCGTTGGTCTATCCTGCTCTTTAATTTTAATTTTTTCCTCGAAAGGAAGACTGGCAAATGGCTTCGCCAAAATTAAATCAGCAATGCTCGGCATCCGTGCGCAGCTTTCTTGCTAGCTGACTAGCCCCCTCAAGTTCAAGTTCAGTCACTCAAATAAACGAAATTTCTGGAACTAAGATAGCAAACTTGACAACACTATATTTACACTTTATTTACAATGAAAATATATACAAACTAAAAAAGCTGGTAGAAACCGTATGTAATGAATGAAATCGAAATGTAAGCTGATCTCTTACAATACACCACAGCACTTGCGAATCCGCATGGGACTGAAATGATGTTGCCAGATACTGCTGACGTTATCCAGCCCAAAATATGTTCAAAACCCGCCAATATGCACTTAAAACTGCTCAATTGAGCGGGAAACCCCCCAATCTGGCAACACTGTAACGCTGCCTGTCTATAGTTGAAACGAGCTGTCAATCAAAGAAAATATCCGGCCGCTTTCACCAATCACCAGTCTCCTCGCAGAAACTGCCATGTCCCTCCCATGTGAGGCTCGGAGTCCGTGGACGGGCGTTTTCGCAGTATTTGTCCATTAACCGTCTTGCGTTTTGAGATTGAAAAGCGCAGAGCTCCCAAATGCCATTGAAGTCCACTGAGGCTGGGAATCCGTGGGAGTCCGTAGGCGGGCATTTTTGCAGTATTTGTCCAATAATCGTCTTGCATTTTGAGATTGAAAAGCACAGAGCTCCCAATGCCATTGAAGCCCACTGAGGCTGCGCTGCATCGCACTGTCACGAGGGGGAGAAACTCACGCACACATTAAAGTTATAAGGGCATTTTTAGAGGAGGCTGAGCCTCCCTCGTTGTCTTAGAGCAATCGCCCGTGGTCCATAAATATTTGGACGGAGACAACATTTTTCTAATTTTGGTTCTGTATATTACCACAATGAATTGTGAACAAAACAATCCAGATGCAGTTGAAGTTCAGACTTTCAGCTTTAATTCAGTGGGTTGAACAAAATGATTGCATAAAAATGTGAGGAACTAAAGCAGTTTTTAAACACAATCCCTTCATTTCAGGGGCTCAAAAGTAATTGGACAAATTAAATAATTGTAAATAAAATGTTCATTTCTAATACTTGGTTGAAAACCCTTTGTTGGCAATGACTGCCTGAAGTCTTGAACTCATGGACATCACCAGACGCTGTGTTTCCTCCTTTTTAATGCTCTGCCAGGCCTTTACTGCAGCGGTTTTCAGTTGCTGTTTGTTTGTGGGCCTTTCTGTCTGAAGTTTAGTCTTTAACAAGTGAAATGCATGCTCAATTGGGGTGGGATCAGGTGACTGACTTGGCCATTCAAGAATATTCCACTTCTTTGCTTTAATAAACTCCTGGGTTGCTTTGGCTTTATGTTCTGGGTCATCGTCCATCTGTATTATGAAACGCCGACCAATCAGTTTGGCTGCATTTGGCTGGATTTGAGCACACAGTATGCCTCTGAATACCTCAGAATTCATCCGGCTGGGGGCGTCGTGGCTCAGGTGGTTAAGGCGCCGTGCCATGAATGCGGGCGACCCGGGTTCGGTTCCGGCCCGGGGTCGTTTCCCGATCCCTTCCCGTCTCTCTCTCTCCCGCTCGTTTCCTGTCTCTGCATTGTCCTATCCAATAGAGGTGCAAAAAGCCCAAAAAAATATCTTTAAAAAAAAAAAAAAGAATTCATCCGGCTGCTTCTGTCCTGTGTCACATCATCAATAAACGCTAGTGACCCAGTGCCACTGGCAGCCATGCATGCCCAAGCCATCACACTGCCTCCGCCGTGTTTTACAGATGATGTGGTATGCTTTGGATCATGAGCTGTACCACACCTTTGCCATATTTTTTTCTTTCCATCATTCTGGTAGAGGTTGATCTTGGTTTCATCTGTCCAAAGAATGTTCTTCCAGAACTGTGCTGGCTTTTTTTAGATGTTTTTTAGCAAAGTCCAATCTAGCCTTTTTATTCTTGAGGCTTATGAGTGGCTTGCATCATGCAGTGAACCCTCTGTATTTACTTTCATGCAGTCTTCTCTTTATGGTAGATTTGGATATTGATACGCCTACCTCCTGGAGAATGTTGTTCACTTGGTTGGCTGTTGTGAAGGGGTTTCTCTTCACCATGGAGAAACCATGTTGTCTTCTGTCGGGATCCAGGTCTTTTTGCATTGATGAGTTCGCCAGTGCTTTCTTTCTTTCTCAGGATGTACCAAACTGTAGATTTTACCACTCCTAATATTGTAGCAATTTCTCGGATGGGTTTTTTCTGTTTTCGCAGCTTAAGGATGGCTTGTTTCACCTGCATGGAGCGCTCCTTTGACCGCATGTTTTCTTCACAGCAAAATCTTCCAAATGCAAGCACCACACCTCAAATCAACTCCAGGCCTTTTATCTGCTTAATTGAGAATGACATAACGAAGGAATTGCTCACACCTGCCCATGAAATAGCCTTTGAGTCAATTGTCCAATTACTTTTGGTCCCTTTAAAAACAGGGTGGCACATGTTAAGGAGCTGAAACTCCTAAACCCTTCATCCAGTTTTAATGTGGATACCCTCAAATGAAAACTGAAAGTCTGGACTTTATGTCCATGTCCATTATATAACTATAACCTGAATATGTTTCAGTAAACAGGTAAAAAAACAAAATTTGTGTCAGTGTCCAAATATATATGGACCTAACTGTATATATATATATATATATATATATATATATATATATATATATATATATATATACATACACACACAGTTAGGTCCATATATATTTGGACACTGACACAAATTTTGTTTTTTTTACCTGTTTATATATATATATATATATATATATATATATATATATATATATATATATATATATATATATATATATATATATGCATATGCATAATTGTATATAATATATATGCATAATTATTATATTATGGGTGTCTGTGTACGTACGGATACGTGTATAGTTATAGGTATGTGTATATGTATGCACTGTATATATGTATTGTATGTGTGTATATATGTATAAAAAGTATCTGTATATATGATTTGATTTGGTCGATATTATACCATGTTGGTATGTCTTGGTATTTTGGTATGTTTTCTTTTTTGTTTGTTGCTTTTGTTTTCTTTTGTATATACAGTTTATTATGGCAAAAAGTGACGTTTGATGAGCAGTGGTATAGAGGGTTAGGATTTGATAAGTTATTTACTTCTTCCTAAGCCTTTCTGAACATTATTATGTTACTGCCTTGTGGCTACGCTATTCTGTTTGTTTATGACGATGTTTTGATTATTGCATTTTAAATTTTTTTTATATCTTTCTTCTTTACTGTTTGGAATAAAGCAAGCAATAAAAATAAAATAAAGCTCAAACTAAGTTTTCCGACCTTGGAATATTTTCAGGACAGCGGATTTCTCAGTACCATAACAAGCTAAATTTTTATTATGAAATAAAATAAACAAAGGCTGATGATTAACTATAAATACTGTCGATAAATATCTTCTTTAGGTTGTTTAATCAATAAAAATTGCAGTTGGGGACAAACTGCTCTTCTGTAAGAAGAACAAAACATTTTGGAATGTGCTGTTTTACTGTATTAATATAATTAACGGTTATTCCACGAAATCGAATCGTACATGAGCTGATCGCCAACGAGGTGCTAGTTGGCTATAAGCCATATATGATGAGATTGAGTGGAATAACTGTTTTATTCTATCCACATTCACGGGATTTTGAGAAACGGAGGATTTTTATTTTTTGCAAATTCGATCAATAAAAACTTTATATAAAACGTCCGACAAAATCATTTCTGTTTAGAATGTCAACAAACCGGTAAAATGACAGGAGCAATTTGTGAAAAAATGTGATAATAATAATAATTCTTGAAAAAAAAGATACGTTCTTACCATCAAATACTCATCTCATCTCATCATCTGTAGCCACTTTATCCTGTTCTACAGGGTCGCAGGCAAGCTGGAGCCTATCCCAGCTGACTACGGGTGAAAGGCGGGGTACACCCTGGACAAGTCATCACAGGGCTGACACATAGACACAGACAACCATTCACACTCACATTCACACCTACGGTTAATTTAGAGTCACCAGTTAACCTAACCTGCATGTCTTTGGACTGTGGGGGAAACCGGAGCACCCGGAGGAAACCCACGCGGACACGGGGAGAACATGCAAACTCCGCACAGAAAGGCCCTCGCCGGCCACAGGGCTTGAACCCGGACCTTCTTACTGTGAGGCGACAGCACTAACCACTACACCACCGTGCCACTCCACCATCAAATACTTTTATTCCATAAAATTTTTGTTGCTTTTTTGGTATTTTGTTTTCGAGTACAGGTTTTATTTCATCCTCGGTTGCTACAGCAACATGCGCCACCATTTTGTTTTTCTCTACTCATGGTATATGAGCCGATATCCTAGTAGTAGACTAGCCAATCCAAGCACGCCATTGCTCATATCCAGTGAATGTGGATAGAATAATAGACTTTGTATCAGGTGTGTTAATCATCACAACACTGTGTTGAGTTGTTGATTATTTTCCTATAACTGCACGAATATGGAAAATCTCTCTCAGGTTGATGATCGTGTTCATATTCGTGTTTGGGTTTTTTCTACATTGCCTTATAAATGACGATGTCAAATTATTTTTCACCAAACATCTCTGTCACTTTCTAAAGAACAATTCTTGTTCTGAACAGAGTGTTGATGTTGCGCTGAAATGAATAAACACTTCCTTTTCGTGTCTGTGTGGTTAGAATATTCATGCTTAAATACCATTAACAGCTTGTTTACCAAACTTTAAAATAGTCCTGCATGAATTCAAGGTTCATTCAAAGTAAGGACGACTGTTCAGGTAAAGTTACACGAAATGAGCTCAAAATATTTTTGCTTTTGTACAATTTCCAGCTGTTGTTGATGTCATGATAATGATGTACAGTGGCTGTCATTTTCAGGAACACTCCGCTGATTCTTTTCTGACACCTTGCAAATGTGATACGTGTCTGTGATCTAAATAAAGAAATGTGTTGTTTGCTTACACCTTTGTGCAATCGTGTTTACGCATGATTGGAAAAAGAGTATAACCGGGATGGACTTTTTCAGTATTAGGAATTAGCGTGTATTGGCATACAATATGTGACATATTGTATGTCAGTATTCCGTTTATGTTCGGAATATGTGCGTGCGTATATGCATGCGTGTAAACACAGCCGGCGTCATGGATACTCCTCCAACTCCTCACAGTTTCCGTATCGAATCGCAGAGTCAGATAGTTACTGGACAACAATCCACTGTCCAAAACATCTCAGCAAAACACTGAATCACAGTTCCTGAAACCGATTTCTTTGTCCTTTGTGCTCAATTCTCACAGCAGGTTCAAAACGTGAGAACGTTACAGCAATTAATTTACTGTAATTCGGGGAATCCTCTTGGTGTCATCTCAAATTTTCGTACCACTACAATGAGTCCTGCAGTGTAAATATTACTCACCAGCCTCACTGTATTGAAACATGTCTGATGTTTTTACCTTCTGATGTGGCGGGTTGTGTTTCTATCCTCCTACAGCTTACCTGAAGTCAGTCACGCCTGTTTTTTTTTCTTTTTTCCACTACCATTAAGACCCAACACTGCTAGAGGATGTAAGAGCTGCAGTGCCTTCCTGAAAAACTCAACAGAAGTGAGACTTTCATTTTCCGTCGCCAAATTTACATGATTCTGGAAACATTTTGACATAGCAGTCATGTTTGGGGAAGTCTCGCTTACTTGCCCAAATGGTCCTTGATGGACTTCATGTGATGGAAGCAACATTATATTGGATAGGATACTCTTTTTGGCAAGCTTTAAAAGTTTTAAAGAGATGTGGATCAAATATCAATATAACATCGGCTTTAAAATAGCATCGGATCATTTTATTTATTCATAAAAAATGTATTTTTTTCTGGATTAAGGATTCTTCAGCATTATGAGAAAATATCTGGATTTTTTTATTTTATTTTATTTATTTATTTTGGTAGAAATGCAGTCAGGTCCAATTTTAGACCACTACCAAGAATTAAACCAATTATTTATCATTAACCTAAAATAACACACACACACACACACACACACACGGCCCATTCTGTAATTGCGGGTACATTTCAAGTGTTGAAAGAAAACAAAAAAATTGGAATGATTTTTTTTTTCCATTAAACTTTTTTATTATTTTTTTTTATTGTCATAGAACACACTTCAAATTTAACATTACAAGTATTTTTAAACCTTAAACCTGTAAGACTTTAAGTATTTATTCCAAAAAAAAATCGTCAAACTGGGCAATCCATTCAGAGAACTGACGATAACAGAGTTGACATTTACCACCATTTTGTGTCTTAGCTCCACATGCTAACCTCAAACTAGCGACCACGTGGCATGTATAAAAATGGAAGTTTATGGATTTTAATCATATTATTGTTTAAAAAAAAAACCCACAAGTGTGAGAGTCGCTCCAATATCACAGTAACAGAGTTGACGAATAATTAATCTACTGTTGGTGTAAAATTCTCAACATTTTGCTCAAATTAATGAGAGAAGAAAAATGACGTGCCTCATGGCCTTTCTGAAGTTTCCCGCCAGAGGAATTGACATCACTCGGTGCAGGCGTCATGCGTATTATTCAAAGTCTTTGTAGATTTTATGCGGTTTTATAACAGAGTCAACAGAGTTGACAAGAACATTGGGACGGATCAAAAATATATTTTTTTATTCCTGAAATTCCACATAATACAGAAAATAGACTTTCTATGCAGTTGATTTTCAGTTAATAGAATACGCCCCAAAAAACAGTGTTAGACTGAATCACTTCCTGTTGATTCGAGTTGAATGGATGAATCAGGAGTCAAAGACAGCCAATAACGTGGGGGGAGGGGTGGGAATCATTTAGTTAATGTTTTATGGATAAATTGCATCTAAAATATATATCAAGCATTGCTGGTGGTGAAATTTTGTCCTAATTTGCATTATTGTTCAAAACTGATTCAATAAAGATTTCTTTTGTGGAAAATAACAAAAGGTTTATCTCGGAGTGTATTGTTTATTCATGATTGTCGAGCTGGAACTCAACTGAACTCCGTCACCAAGACTAAAACCGCCATGTCAGGAATCATAATATATCGTGAAACCTCAAATATTTCAATCTTACCAAGGTTTTGTTTTGTTTTGACATTAAATGATGTTCGCGTGTGGGTTTTTTTTTTAAGGCCTACTAACATTAAATATATTTCCTTACTTCATTGGTTTATTGTTTTGTTGAATATGACTCAATCATAAAGATGGAAATTCAAATTAAATTCTGGTTTCATGAGACAAAAGAACTGTCCCTGTAACCTTTACCTTAAACCAGTCGTTTATAAGAATCATGTATTGACAGGAAGTATTTGACCTTATCTGTAGTTTTGCCACACTTCTCTCTGTGGTTCCAGTGGCCCCTCCCCTTATAGGTCTTGGGGTATTTCCTACTTAACTTGAAAAGGTGGAAGAGATTGAACTTGAAACATTTGCCATCTTATAAGCAGGTGATATTTACATTTACATCCTTTAATATTTTCATGTTTATGGAACTTGAACTTACCAACATGTTCCCAGCGGTGATGGGAATGGTAACCTGTTAGTAAAAAAAAAAAAAACAGCAAAAATATTCAATCAAAAATGTCATTTAGGTTTCAAATTGTGTCCGATGTATTAAATACATAAGTAGAATGCATTGCACTGAATAACTTGGCAACTATTTATTCAGTGATGTTCTGTACAATAATGCAAACCATTAAAGCACACAAATTCAGACCTTGTGTTTTAACCAATAGCACAGTTCAAGTCAGAATTTGGCACCGAGAACTGCGAGAAAGCCGAGGGCATTGAGCATGGTGAGGAATAGCAAGCGTCCTGTGTTGGTATGGCAGTGTCCAGTATTGGTATCCAGGAACTCCGCCTCCGATGTCCTAGCCCATGGCACTGGAGCCGTCCAAGGGTGTGAGGCAGCGATACGCAGAGGAGATGCCCACCACCGCTTATCGACACCAGTCCAGATGAACCCGAAAGAAACGCTTTCCCCGGCATTCCTGGGCTCTGCCCGCTGAGTATCTGGGCATGTGCCGGCTGTCTCTTTGAGCTGTGACAGACCTAAGGCGAACAGCGAGGAGCTGCTGCCAAGGTGCCCACAATTCGCTACGATTCTCAGGGCTCTGGAGCCTCAAGGCTTACTGGCCTGTCGAGATGTAAAACTCCCCCTCCTCCTCCTCCCGATATCCTCACGGGAACCTCGGCCAATCCAGCGCCTGGCATCGGCCCGATGGCTCCCGGAGCGGCGGCCGGGTTCGATATGCATTCACTGAAGGGCTATTTTTGCGTCACGGTGCATTCTGGGACACATGAAAGGAATGGTTTCTGGAGATAGAGGCCAGATCTGCAGCATTCATGCCATACTTCACAGTGTGCAAATAAATAAAGAGCAAACACAAGGGCTCAGTGAATTCAGCCTTACTGTCAGAACGTGAACGTTTCGTTTCCCTAAACCAGGGCCAGGCTCGCCATCCATATCACTGTACTTCTTTATTGACTTTACAAAGTGTAAAGCTGCAGATCAGACACCGTTTTTCTTCTCAAGCTGATTGATATGTTTTACATTTGACTAATGACTATCCAGTTTTAGCACCATTACTCTATAACCTCTCCATTTTCCAAGGTTTTCACCAACACACACTCGGATTGTTCATGGATATGATATGAAGTTTTTCCGACTCAAACTCAGGATAATTTCCCGCCTCGTATCACATCAGCTTGTCACACTGATAAAAAAAAAAAGTTGTCACTTTTCAATTCCCGGCATTGTTAAAAACCATTAAGGCTTATTCAGAATGAGAAAGGATCGTTCATTTTTTAAAACGTTTCCCCCAAATCTCTGGCTGCTTTGCTCTATCGCTTTTGATTAATATGTGAAGGAAATGCTTCTGAAAGAGATTTATACCCTGGTGCATCTGCAAAATAATCAAATCATTACCAGCTAACGACAGTGGGATGACTGATGATGTGGCGAGTCCTCAAGACTGCTGGGCCTCGTAGCCTCAGAGGGCGCAGTGCCCACCTGTCAGACGCAGACGAAGAGCTTTAAAGCTGTTCGCAGCACTAATACCGATCGTAATGAAGTTGTCCGAAGTGGTACCAATTACCAACTTCTGTCACTGTCTCATGGGGAATGCGAAACAGTACAGCGGCTCTATCTCTCCATCGGAAATATGAGATACCCCGTCGCTTTCGGTGGAGTGTGCTTGTCAAGAGCAACATGGAATATGACAGGATTAATGGTTTCGAGTGAGGGAGGTGGGATAAAGTCTTTAACCAGACAACATAATTGAAACCCATGGAATTCTTTCTGTACTCAGATGTACGCCTACTTATTATTGACTCTTTTTCCATTCCTTTCTTTCTTTTCTTTTACAAGACTAGTGCCAGGTTCAATTCCCCTGTCATTTGAGGCTTTATGGAAAACATGCTCCATGAAATGATGGTCCATAGACTGCAGGACCATAAAGGTTGTATGCAGAACCCAAGAATGGTTCCAGTTCTGACCAGATTTCAAGTTTTAGAAAGCTTAAGCATCCTTGAGGAAATTTGTACGGTATATGCATCCAGCCTAATCTCATCTGACTTGAGTTCATTGCATTGGGTAACACCAATTTTGGTCAATTTAAGGAGAAGAAAATGATGGAAAAGTTACATGCAACATCCATCCATCCATTTTCTATGCTGTTTATCTGTCAAAAACATGGATGAAGTTGGACGTTGCCAATCTATGTTCCAAGTAATCCCTGAGAAATAACTGTAATGTGTGCCGTTCTCATAAACAACACACAATCTGTGCAAATTCTAACAAGACTGTCAGTGATGGCATAGCTCACTCCGGCCCCGTCTAGTCCAGAAGGAACGATCTAAAGTGGGCCACCTTGCGCAATAAATGTTGCACGCTCTGGGCTGAATTAAATTGCTATGACTTTTGGTGCTGATCTGGATCACCGAATCGGAATGATCCATGAAGAACTGGATTTTTTTCAATCACTTATAACTCTCAATTTTCGTGATTTTTTCAATCAGCTTTTTATTTTGTTCAGGGCGGCAGGGCACAACATTTCCTCATTAAAGCTAGACGGCCTTTCGATTTCATAAAATCGGTGAAATTTAGTTCCCTCTGAAATGTGGTCATTGTGATATGTTTATTTCTGTAATATCTCACAAAATATCAGGCCATTCTGTGGCTGGGAAGTTATTTAATTTGAGGGGATTAAAGCAAACAATGTGCATGAAATTGCTCCCTTCACGCAGTCAAGCAGACAGAGGAAGTCCGTGTGTGTGTGTGCGCATGCGCAGGTTTACCTTTGAGCGTGCACTGACAGTTCCATCATTCTGTCGCTAAATGAACAGCTGATCACACCGAGGTGCTCGCTGACCGCCGATATTTATTAGTTTGGTCCTGCGTTTTCCTTTCCTTCATATATAAAATAACGTCTTTTCTTCTCGCTTTCCGTTACTGTCGTCGGTCTTTCACGCTTCATTCGCACACTCATGTCCTCCATTTTTCTCTCCTGTTTCAAATTTATGTCCCACAATGCCTTGCGCAAATGGGAAAAGCCTACCATGTGATGCATGATGTAGTATCTTGTATTGTGTCATGGTGAAGCAGGAAAAAGTAGCAGAGAATTTAGGGCCATGTGGCTCTAAATTCATTAATTGTTCTATTTAAAAAAAAACTAATATAATTGGAAGTCTGTGATTCGAATTCAGTAGCTTTCAGTCCACTAAACAAAAATAATTGGGTGTCGGGGAAATTATTTTTATGACCTACACTTGGAAAATCTGAAAGGCAGTCTAGCTTTAAGCGTAATTCTCTATCTCTTACGGTTCTATATGGTATGGTGACTAGACGTCCCGGTTTGTAACAGCTAGCGTAAATTACTGTAACTTTAGTCACAGTCTCTATTTTTTTATTTTTTTTTACATACTGTATGCTTCCAAGCTTCACTAATTTGCATGGATAAAGTTCACTTTGGTGAATTGGAAGAGAAGTGTAATTAAGCAATCCCAGAATAAAATTCGTTACTGCATTCTTGTTTATTTCACTTAACAAACAAACAGACAAAAGATTGCTGTTTCAGTCGTCAGTTGTAAGTGGGCACTACAGAAATGGGACCACACCAGGGACCAGGTCATATGTTTGAAGCTCGAGGATGTGTTGTAAAATAAACCGAACATTCCAAAGGGGCTCTACTGTCAACCCAGAGAGAGAGAGAGAGAGAGAGAGAGAGAGAGGTGTCTCAATTATTGTACTGACAAAAAAAAGAAAAGAACAATTTCTCGACAATTGTTAATTACCGAGTCAGGCCTTAAACGCTGCGCTCGAGTATTTTGATAGACTTAATGAAGCTCTTTTCCTCTCCATCCTCCTTGTCTTCCTCCTCCAAACTCAACCAACCCAACACAGGTGTGCCCTGATGCCTACAGATGTTGCCATGGTTACCTCTTTGTGCAATTATCCAGAACAGCTGAACTTGGTTCCTTTACAAAGGGTAAATATAATGTGTACACGTCTACCTTCAGCAAAGTATTTCCAATTTCTTATTAGAAAGAAAAACAGAGAAAGGGAGAAAGAAGGGCTGTGTGATTCATCCATGCTTACAGATCGAGCACGTGCTTTAAAGGGGAACTGAAGGCAAATTTTTTATGATCAAAATTCTATTTCTCATTTTATTAAATATCGGAATGCATTTTTGATCGCTATTTTGTCGCTGCTATAGCAAGTTATGAGTGTTTGAAATATGCTCTGTAATATATCAGTCCGTATGTCAAAGTAAACGAGATTTGTTGAGACCTGTGCGAGACATCGTAGGACGGAAGTAAAACGTACAGCGGAAATCAAAGTGACCGACATCTGCCAACGTTGTCAAAAGACGCACGCGCCTTCCCTTTTTCGAATGCTGATGTAATCAAGCCAGAAGTTTTCCCTGTGTCTGAAATCGCTCCCTACTCACTATATAGGGCACTATATAGTGGGGACGCCATTTTGTAGTGCTGTCCGAAACCTTAGTGAGGATTATGTGGGAAATGCGCTCAGTATAATATGGATTTACACTACCGTTCAGAAGTTTGGGGTCACTTTGAAATGTCCTTATTTCTGAAAGAAAAGCACTGTTCTTTTCAATGACGATCACTTTAAACTAATCAGAAATCCACTCTATACATTGCTAATGTGGTAAATGACTATTCTAGCTGCAAATGTCTGGTTTTTGGTGCAATATCTCCATAGGTGTATAGAGGCCCATTTCCAGCAACTCTCACTCCAGTGTTCTAATGGTACAATGTGTTTGCTCATTGCCTCAGAAGGCTAATGGATGATTAGAAAACCCTTGTACAATCATGTTAGCACAGCTGAAAACAGTTTAGCTCTTTAGAGAAGCTATAAAACTGACCTTCCTTTGAGCAGATTGAGTTTCTGGAGCATCACATTTGTGGGGTCGATTAAATGCTCAAAATGGCCAGAAAAATGTCTCGACTATATTTTCTATTCATTTTACAACTTATGGTGGTAAATAAAAGTGTGACTTTTCATGGAAAACACAAAATTGTCTGGGTGACCCCAAACTTTTGAACGGTAGCGTATCACAAAAATACATACATGTATTTACTATTTTGAAAACCCACCAGCCGCCTGATCTGGCACATTTTAATTGTGCGACAGTAATGACGTAAATACCAGCGCGACGGACTCGTCCTTATCCTGTCGTCTTTCCAACTCTTCTCTACTCCACGTTGGTTCGAAGTCGTATGGAATAATCTCCATCACTGATGAAGCTGGGAAATCTCAAAATTAATCTAAATCGGAATGATACGGCGATCTGGCCGCTGTGTAAACAGTTTTCAAAATGGCGGCGCTGACACTTCATGTTTGAAGTCTCGCACAAGTCTCGTGAAGATCACGCGGATAAGCGACGCCTGCCGTGGACCAAACGAACTACATTCAACATGGGTAAAAACCGAAGTGTAATATGATATGCCAATACGAGTCACGATATAAGGTTACTAAAACTGAAAACATAATTGAATAACATGTTAATTGAGAAATAAAGCAAGTTTAAAAATGACTTCAGTTCTCCTTTAACGGCAGGCAATTTTCTCACTGGTTTGTCGCAACCCAGCACTGGAATTTTAGGAATTAAAATGCGGTTTTGGGTGCTTTCATTATTTATGACTAACCTTTATCTAGGATCTGTTTGGATCAGGTCATAAATCTGAAATATGCTCTATAAAACGGGAAGGGAAACAACTCAGGAAAATCCCTGTGGAAAAAAAAAGAATGAAAGACTTTGTTAGGGTGTTACGAGTGTGGGCTGTTACGGTAGTTACAGCAGCGATTTGGGCTTCCTGGTAATTGATTAAAAAAAATTTTTGACACAAATTACATGACTAAGATTCTTACAGCGAAGTCAGTGAGATATTTTGATATGTAGCAGCATGCAATTTATATAAACTGTAATAAATAACTATTTTTTTTTTTTTTGGGGGGGGGTCTGGTTTTTTCCCTCTCCCACGGTGCTCAAGGCCTCTTTAGCAGGAGCTCTTAATGACGGCCATCGAGCGAGACAGAGTCCTCTCATGGAGGAATCCTTCTCACAGCAGCGCTTGCTTGACTTCAGATCTGTCTAATCACATCTGTGTAATTAAGCGGTGGGTAATGGACTTTCTGAAAATATGATGTCTTGCTGCGATTCATTGTCGAACACTGTGTTAAGATGCATGTCAGTGATTTGGAAGAGGATTGGGAGCAGCGAGGCCTTAAGTGCCACATTGCTTTCTTTTCTTTTTCTTTTTTTTTAAACACTGATTTTTAAGCAAACTTTAAAAAAAGTCATTTATATTTAGCTCTTTATGTAATAGCTTTGTCGGCTGGTTGTTCGACTGTTATCATTTTAGTACGCTATCATTTTGAGCGTATAACAGGTGTTATCATGTCTATCCACATTTACTGGATATGAGCAATCGTGTGCTCTGATTAGCTACTCTACGACTAGGATATCAGCTCATATACCGTGAGTAGAGAAAAACAAAATGGTGGCACGCATCAAGTCAGATATGTTACTTTATTATCAAATATTTAATAGAAACAAAAAGAGTTTAAAAAAATTTTTTTTTACCCCCTAATATCACCTGTTCCACACTCCAGCCCAGTCGGTGGCGGTAATGCTCCTTTAAAGCTAGACGGCCTTTCGATTTCATAAAATCAGTGAAATTTAGTTCTGTCTGAAATGTGGTCATTGTGATATATGTTTATTTCTGTAATATCTCACAAAATATCAGGCCATTCTGTTCTGTGGCTGGGAAGTTATTTAATTTGAGGAGATTCCCGAGCAAATAACGTGCATGAAATCGCTCGCTTTGCGCAGTCAAGCAGACAGAGGAAGTCCGTGTGTGTGTGCGCATGCGCAGGTTTACCTTTGAGCGTGCACTGACAGTTCCATCATTCTGTCACTAAACGAACAGCTGATCACACCGAGGTGCTCGCTGAGCGCCGATATTTATTAGTTTGGTCCTGCGTTTCCTTTCCTTTGTATATAACATAACGTCTTTTCTTCTCACTGTCTTTCCGTTACTGTAGTCGGTCTTTCACGTTTCATTCGCACACTCACGTCCTCCATTTTTCTCTCCTGTTTCAAACTTGTATCCCACAATGCCTTGCGTGAATGGGGAAAGCCCACCATGTGATGCATGATGTAGTATCTTGTATTGTGTCATGGTGAAGCAGGAAAAAATAGCGGCAAATTTAGGGCCACGTGGCTCTAAATTCATTAATTGTTCTGTTAAAAAAAAACTAATAAAATTAAAAGTCTGTGATTTGAATTCAGTAGCTTTCAGTCACTAAACAAAAATAATTGGGTGTCGGGAAAAATTCTTTTTATGACCTACACTTGAAAAATCTGAAAGGCGGTCTACCTTTAATTTGGATGGCCAACTATCAAAAATAGGTACCCTATGGGTCCATGTGGCTGCTGCTTATAAATAGCATAGTTTTCTGATCCCATGTCCATACAGTATATATATATATATGTATATATATATATTTACTCTATGAGGCAGTAGCCACAAAAATGAAGCATAATCCAAAAATGAACAATTTAAAAATCACAGAAGTAAAATATACCAAGTGTCTGTACTTTATATTATTCTACTCTTTCCCCTTACAGCATTTGAAACTGAAACCTCCGAACCGAGGCTGACATACACACGCTGTCGCCATGACCCAAACTCTTATTTCCTGTAAATGGCCCGGCGCTAGAGCTCAGTGGTCTCGATACTCTTTTCGACAACTTCCCGTCACAACTCGGAAGTGCGTCACATCTACATCACACATGGGAGCACTGGCCGAAGAAGGCGAGGAAAGGAGGACAACCTGGAGTATGTTTTAAAATACGAACGCACTTTCCCTCGGTAATAAGCATAAACATGTCTGAAAATGATTTCTTTAGTCTAGTCCATTTATTTCGAATGGTGAACCGAATTGTATACACTCACCGGCCATTTTAACAGGAACATCTCTATGCGCATGCACAGTGCGCGATCGTTACACTCGTTCTTACATTCTTACAGCACAATGACATAGTGGCTACAGCCTCTATGTGAGGCAGTAGCCACAAAAAACCTAAAGAAGAAGAAGGAGAAAATGGCGGAGAGTGTTGCTGAACCAACCAAGGATGAAATAAAAACTCTCCTCGAGCGCAAAACCCCAAAAAATACAAAAAAAGGAACAAAATATGGAATGAAAGTATTTGATGGTAAAAACGTACAGTATCTTTTTTATTTTTCAAGAATTATTATTGCATTTTTCACAAATTGCTCCCGTCGTTTCGCCGGTTTGTTTGCATCCTAAGTGGAAATGATTTCGTCAGATGTTTTGTATAAAGTTATTTATCGATTTTGCAAAAAACAAAAATGCTTTGTTTCTCAAAATCCAATGACTGTGGAGAGAATAAAACAGTTATTCCACTCAACCTCGTCGTACATGAGCTGATAGCCGACAAGGTTTAAGAGGACTGTCTTTAGACCTGGACATTTCATGTGTCTTGTACCTGATAATATTTTCACCACATGCATTTATACCGGTATATGCAATCAAATCCTCGGCACCATTTTCATTCTTCGACGCTAATTTGTTTTAAGAATAAGTTGATTTCCTCATTAAAAAGCTGTGATGAGGGTCAGTTGATTGTCCGATATAGCTTTGCAGAGACAGATAAAGTGGATAAAATGTGCTTCGGATCATCATCAGATGTCATTTAATCAGTATTAAACCTGTTTCAAATTCATTTTCACATCTTTACACGTTCGGTTATTAATGTAAAGAATCCGGATCTATGTTGAACCAAAATCCATCTGGTTCATCAGATTAATTAATCGGACATCATCCTCTACACCGGTCGAAATAGTTTAGATTTCCGATCTGTCGTATCAAAAGCCGAGCTGCTCTTAAAAAACAATTTCAATCCTCTTTTTCATTACAAACACATTCCTCCATCAACATCCTCTCGAGGCAGAACTTGGGTGGCATCTCTCTCTCTCTCTCTCTCTCTCTGCTCTAATTAGCCACAGTGCTTGCGCTCTGAAGCCTGAGGGCTCCAAAGTGTGTAATTGTCAAGCTCACAGTCAGCCCAGACTTGATAAATACATTTTTCAGACGTGCTCGGCGCACACGGTGATGGTCGTCTTTTTTGCGAAACGCTCTCAGGGTCACTTTATTCGCTCTCGAACAAAGCGCTGGCTCCTCAGGGAGACGATGAACGAGGATTAATGGTGCCTCGGCTGGACAGCGAGTGTGTTTAATACACCGGAACGTACTTAAAGTCCTCTCTGTTAGCACAAATATACCTGGGGGTTGGAGGAAGGGGAGGGGGAGGAGAGAAAACAGAATGAAGAAAAGAGAGCGAGAGAGACAGAGAAAGGAAGCCCTGCCTAAAATGATTCACACATACACACACACAACCTGTGGCCAGTGAAACTTTGGTTTGACTCTTTATGAGTACGCTGGGTGTAGGTGCGTGTGTAAGCACACATGCAATAACTCATGCATGAATTCATAACCAAATCATAAAACACATTCCATTAATACACGTGATGCCCAACTTGTCGCCACAGGCTTCCTTTTTTAGACAAATTGCCCAATATTGTAAATAAGGCCTGTAATTAAAACAGGCCCGGCTTGATGAGAACGATCAGAGTTGGGTCTCATTGCTGTTCGTTGTAAACATTAATTTCAGGGCGCTGCACTCTTTTTAATCTGCTGTGGTTGCCAGGAGATCAAAAACCGTCTGGGATGAAAGTTGTGCCACAGTGCCACAGATCTGGTTCTTGCCCTCTATTCTATTCTATTCTATTCTATTCTATTCTATTCTATTTCTCACCGCTACTGATTTCGATGTAGCTGTTTTCGTCCCGCTGCACATGTGATCTGCATCGGGGAAAGTGCAACGCTGTCAAGGTGATTAAGCATACTTCCTGTCTCAGACACCCACACGAGCACTTTGACACCCACAACAGCCTACTCGACTACTACAACAACAACAACAAGATGCGTCACTGACATCGCTAATGCTCCAGTCCCTCGCTATGTTCTCATCTTCAGTGTTATTGTTCAGTGGAATTCACAATATCAAAATATAGCAATGCGGCTATTATTATTAATGTTATTATTGTTGCTGCTGTTATAGAAATGAATATATTATTATATTATAACATAATTATTACATTATTATTATTATTGTTATATTTATTATTATTCTTGTAGTTGTGATTGTGTGTGTGTGTGTGTGTGTGTGTGTGTGTGTGTGTGTGTGTGTGTGTGTAAAGCGATTAAATGTTAAAGCCACAGCCAGTAAATTTGATATGAGTTAGCTGAAGGTAACTGCCATGAAACTTACAATTGAAATGATTACCTCCCTTCTTGAAAGCCACGCCCACTAAAAATGCTGGCTAAGCGACAACTAACTGATTTTGTTTATCCCGTTTACAGCGCTGAGGATTTCACTGAGACCGGAATTTCCCCTCTGAGAAGTAATTAGAATAAACGAAGACACTGTGGTAGAATTTTGTTTGATTTCACGTCAATGAAGTTGTCTGAAAGTTAAGCACGGCCCTGACCTTGGCGTTAACGTTTTGAGTCGCACAAATTGTTATAAATTTCCACGATTCACTCCACATTGTCAGAGCAGATATTTTACTGAACATTGACTAATAATGCAAAAAAGGGTTTTGATATTATAATAATAATAATAATAATAATAATAATAATAATAATAATAATAACACCTTTAATTTAATGTGAATTCAACATTATGTTGTTTGTTTGTTTGTTTGTTTGTTTGAACGTGGTGTCATTTTAACCCTGACTCTAACACAATTACTGAGAAAGATAGAGAAAGAATCAAGTTCAACATCTGGAGCAACATGTGGACAACAAGGAGCTATTTTACTATATGATTCATTTGTGCATTCAAAGAATTACTGGTTAAAAAAAATTGTAAAAATACATTATTTAATATTAAATTTTCTAGATTTGCATCCACATCTAACCCTGCACTACTACTACTACTACTATTATTATTATTATTATTATTATTATTATTATTATTATTATTAATAAACCAAATTGACAAAAATGTAAGTCTTGTCATTTCCGATCAATTATTTTAATTTCATTTTTATTCTGATTTAATGAAGCTGGATATTTTGATGCCACTGCTGGTGTAAAGCTCTGAATCATGTGAATCATCTGAATCATCACCAGTCTGACTTCTTTCTTTCTTTCTTTTTTTCCCTTTTTCTAAAATGGTTCTTAGGTTACGATAAAGATTACAGGGAAGTGAACAGGACAAGTAGAATGCTCAGACATTTAAAACAGAAACATTGCATTGAACTTCTGCTCTAAATCAGAGGTTATGAAATTATTTGTCGCCACTGACCTTTAACTGTTAAAAAAATTCCACGTATGACTCAGTGCAGTTTTTTTTTAAATAAACTATTCAGCTCATTATTTAAATATGTCAGATTATGTCAAAGAATATTCTGGATATTTATTGCAACTCTTGAAACATGGTCCAAGTTGTGATTTGTGATTGATTATTATTATTATTATTATTATTATTATTATTATTATTACCTGACTGCTCCCTGGGCACTGTAGTGTGGCTGCCCACTGCTCTGAGTGTGTGCGTGTGTTCACTGCTTCAGATGGGTTAAATGCAGAGGATGAATTTCACTGTGCTTGAGTGTGCATGTGACACATAAAGGCTTATTATTATTATTATTATTATTATTATTATTATTATTATTATTATTAAACAACCTGTTCGATCAGTCAAATCGGGGTGGTATGATCAAGGGCACATGTTTAGTACATTTGTGTATATTTTACGTCGTAAGATGCAGCACATTCATCTTTAATTTGCTTTTAGGGTCTTTTTGGCAGACAAGGCATGCACCACTGATGGTACCAGTCTAACAGAAAAAATGACAGTTTGGGTTTATTTCTAGATTTGACAGATTCCTGATCTCATTTACAGCTGACATCTGAGCAGATAAGGGATCTTATCTGGATCAAGAGTCCAACAAGTTGCAGTGTTGGGTTTTGAACTTATAACCTTCCCATCAGCATCAGCAGTCCAATGTAGACTACTGAACTTGGATAAAAGTGTAAGAGTGTAAGAACTTGTTAACTAATAGGCACATTTTCTAAATTTAAGGATAGATAGATAGATAGATAGATAGATAGATAGATAGATAGATAGATAGATTCTGCCCCCACTCTTCTCAGCCCCCTTGGCTGTCCCTCACACGTCCCCTTTTGAGAGCATGTGGTCTAAATGCTCACACGGCGCCCTCTTGTGGCGACAATCGGAATCGCAGCTCCAACACAACCCATCATGATCCAAAGCCAACATGGACCAGAGTGCTGAGCTTTCAAGCACTGAAACTAACTGACCTTCATCATCATCATCATCATCATCATCCTTATTCTCAGCGCTCACACCTTCAAACTTGACACATGAAGTGAAATTAAAAGGACGCAGTGATTCATGCAAATCGAAACAGCCCACGACAAATGAAACCCTTCTGGCTTTTGTGGAGTCCCAAAACCACGACTTTTTTCTGAGAAACGACTAGACCTGACGAGAACATCTAACGACACCCCATCAAATATGCATCAATGAGCAGGATTAGCACCACACAGAAAGTGAAAAAATAACACACACACACACACACACACACACACACACACACACACACACACACACACACACACACACACACACACACCCAAAACTGATCTTTATCACTTTGCTGAAATGGTAATTAGTGACCCAGATAACCGAACAGATTCTCTCTCTCTCTCTCTCTCTCTCTCTCTCTCTCTCTCTCTCTCTCACACACACACACACACACACTCGGAGATGTTTCTCACCTTCTTTACACTGTTTCCGCAGGAGGAACTCAAGCAGGGTTACAGAAATCTGTTTATAGTTACAGTAACCAGAAACGGATAAATAATAATAATAATAATAATAATAATAATAATAATACATTCTGCACAGACCCTCTGGGCTTCATCTTACACCACATTCTACTGTATCCTACAGTGCCTCAAAACACGACACATATTATGATTATTGTATAGTCTATAATACTAAATAAATAAATAAATAAATAAATATGCATGTAGCCTATTAGACTATATATTTATTTTTTGCACAGCCTTTAATACTTTTTTTTTTTAAATTCACAGATCAACAGCAACAAGTGCCACTCCATTCCTAAATATCTTACTCATGTATTTTAATATCAACATCCAATCTGGATCTCTTTCTCTTTCATGACTGACTTTTGCATTAACATTGTTAATACACAATTATTATTATTATTATTATTATTATTATTATTATTATTATTATTATTATTATTATTATTCCCCCCCCCCAAAAAAAAAAAAAAAAAAAGTTCATAATAAAGTCAGTTCTAATCAGGAGTGTCATGCTGCTTGCACTGATGAATATAAATATTAAAGCTGAGATATGTAAAGGATAAGAAGAAAGACAGAACCGTGATACAGAATGATGGAAAAGGGGAATATTTCAGACAGAGGAAATGTTTGTGCATGGGAGAATTTCTCTTACCATGATGTGAGAAATGTAAAACATGCTTCTGCACATGCGATGCAAAGGGAAGGGAAAAAAAACCTGAACACGAACATGTCACGTGCAAAATGAATAAATCAAGAAATAAAATGTATATGTGTTTTTTTAAAGAAAAAAAAATAACCTGCGTTGTCTGGATGCGACAGAAATGATGCACCAGAGCAAAAACGCAAGAAGAAGAAGAAGAAGAAGAAGAAGAAGAAGCAAATGGTGTCACGTTCATGCAGAACTGATACTATATGTATATATGAACAGTCAATATACTTATTATTATTATTATTATTATTATTATTATTATTATTATTATATTTTTTGCATTGCGTTTTCATAATCTATTCATTCATTCATTCATTCATTCATTCCGAATTCATCTGACTCCTCAGGTGCACTCTGATATCCATCCATCCCTCTCTCAGTATCTAACATTTCTCTTTCTCTCCTGTACCTTATTTGTGCCAGAGCTCAAACACTTGTGGTTTAAAGTCCTGCTGCAGCATCGGCGCGCGCGCACACACACACACACACACACACACGTGTGTGTGTGTGTGTGTGTGTGTGTGTGTGTGTGTGTGTGTGTGTGTGTGTGTGTGTGTGACTTCTAATCACTTGGGAAACTCCTGATGCATTTTTTCCTCTCTGATAAATAAATATGTATAATCAGTGAAATTAACAATTAGCCATCATCAAACAAATCCATGCACTTTTTATTTATTTATTTTTTTAAACTTGCGTCTTAAATCAACATCCGGTTTGCTAATTAATTCACATGATACAGAAGGCAGTGAGGTTGGCATTGAAGAAGGGGCAGGATGCAAATAACTCAAAGACCATTTCATAAAATGAGAGCAAATGCAATTGGTTTAAATAATAATAATAATAATAATAATAATAATAATAATAATAATAATAATAATAATCTGGAATGCGTTAAATAATAAACCAAGTCTCAGGAAGGAAGGAAGGAAGGAAGGAAGGAAATAAATAAATAAATAAATAAATAAATGATTCGCATTCTTTGCGCACTCTATCTATCTATCTATCTATCTATCTATCTATCTATCTATCTATCTATCTATATTCCATGTCTACTCATCCATCCCCAACTCAGTCCATGTGTTCTCTCCATCTCTCACATTCACCTGCTTTGGAAAAAAAAAAAGTTGCAACTCCTAAATCACATCTGTGATTCGTGTGAAAATGAAAAAAAAAAAAAACATGATTTCCCCCCTCATGTCCATATGAGACACCTGCAAGTGTTAAAGTTGTTGATCGCATTAAAAAAAAATCTCGCGGTTTTATTTTCCTATCATTTAAACGTGGCGTGTGTAAAGATGAAAAAAAATGAAAGAAGGGAGGAAGGGAAGGAGGGAGGGGTGTGAATATGCGTTTTTTCCCCTGGAGAGAAAACAGAGTAGGAGAGGAAAGAAAAGAAGAGAAGAATCAGAAGCGGCCCCAGAGAGCTGGGCTGGGGTTCGAGCCCCAAACCCGACTGGCGAATCATCTGAGAGGCAAAGAGGGGCGGATCCGTTTACCTGCCTCCCTCATCCACCCCAACAACCTCCTCCTCCTCCTCCTCCTTCTCTCATTCTGTCTCTCATACGGCCCGTCCTCCTCCTCCTCCGAGCTCACATCTCCATCCCGGCCCGCCGTGTGCGCTCTCTCTCTCTCTCTCTCTCTCTCTCTCTGCGCTCCCGGGTCCAACACCGCGTCTTTGCTTTCCTCTGAGTGCCTGAGTGTACGCGACAGAGTGTGTGAGTGAGTGTGTGTGTGTGTGTGTGTGTGTGTGTGTGTATGAGAGAGAGAGAGAGTGTATTTGACAGCCCCAGCACTTCTGTGACTCCGGATCTCTCCAGCTCTTTCTCAACTTTGGATGGGAAACGCGCGGCTCAACAGGGATCGCTGACTAAGGTACCGGTTTCTTTCCTTTTTTGTCCTTTTTCTTCCCTCTTTCCTTTTTCTTTCTAAGCATGGAAACCCTATCTGCTCAGAAAACATGCCTGATTTCATTGACGGACTCTCTGAGAGTCAGTTTGCTCTCCTTTTTCATTAAAAAGAAAAAAAAAGACTTTTACGCACAAGATTACGCATAGGATTAAAAAAAATTACTAATACTAGGAAGACTACTAATATGAATAAATCACTAAAAATTATGAATCATATACACACAATTTGTTTCTCGAGTTCAACTTCAATCTGGTGCTTAAAGATGAGAGGATTTAATAGTTGAATCTCTCCAAGACTCCAAGTGAAACATCTTATCCAACCTCACGAACATCATCATCATCATCATCATGACACCAACAATAACTGATAGTGTGATTAATGTCACTTGTGTGTATATATTCATGACACAAGTGTGAGTTTGGCATCTGGGTGTTTGTACATGAATGATTCAACATGCTTTCTTTATTTTTAATGATGATGATGATTACTATTATTACTATTATTATTAATAATAAGGTGAAGATCTGAGAGTAACTGTCTAACTCAGCGCCCAGGACAGAGACAGGAGCGAGCTATTTTGGTCTCAGCAACCTGAATCACTTTTGGGACTCGCAGCATCCTGATGCACCATCCTGCTTGTTAACAAGATCTTTATTCGCTCTAAATTTGATCTGATAATGAATGCACAGCTATCAAAATCATGTGATTTTCCAAAACAACAAGAAAGAAAGAAAGAAAGAAAGAAAGAAAGAAAGAAAGAAAGAAAGAAAGAAAGAAAGAAAGAAAGACTGCTTGACTTGATCACGGATGGTGAAATGTGTGAACAGAGATTTCACCATTGTGATGCTGGACTGGAAATGACCGTAATGACTGGCGCTCCTTACTGAGCTCCTCACACACTCCTTCTTTCACATGTGCCTATTAACCTACAAACCTAAACCTTTAACAATCATCAGAGTGATCATCCCACACACGGCACACTTTGATATTAATAATAAGAACGATCAATAAAAAAGTCTAAGAAGTCCTGAGATGTATTTTTGATCTGTTCAAGGATACGTTTAATCATCTCCAGACATCATCAAGTCATTTCAGGGCTTTTTTGTTTTGGTTTTTTTCGCAGTTCAAGTCGTTTCTCTGAAGAATCTTCGTGCTCTCCTTTCTTTGCAGAGCTCTTTTGTAATGATTGTGGCTTATCTGGTCACTATTTCGCAGAACAGAGCCACGGAGCTTTTCCTGTCACTCTCACTCTCACTGCCAGTTCTTGTAAATGCAGGTTTGAGATCAAAGACTCTTATTTTTGTGAACGTTAATTCCCTTCAACTGCTCTTACAAGGCCTTGTCTACAGTATGTGAAACTGCCTGGTTCAGCTTCAGGCCCAAGGTTCAGGCTATTATTATTAGTATTTTTATTTTTATTTGGTACAGCTTCACCCCATTTTCACACTTGTGACATAACTGGCACAGTAACACACGAGTGTGTGAGTGTGTATGCAAAGAGTGATAGCCATCTCATTAAGTCACTTGTTCAAAGGAAAAAAAAAGGCTGACTTGGTGTGTGTGTGTGTGTGTGTGTGTGTGTGTGTGTGTGTTGACTTCATGTTCTGTAATGAAGTGTGTTGAAGAATCTCTCTGATTCACTCTCCAGATAAACTGATTGAACTAGCGAAGGAATGAAATCAGCTTCATATCAGTGTATAGACTTGATCTTAGGGCTGTATATCAGTCGTGAATAATCAAGCATTTGTTGTATTGTTGTATCAGACTTTAGCCGGCAGGAGATGTGTGTGTGTGTGTGTGTTTAGGGCACATATAGGTCACTATGAAGTGAAAGTAGTGCGTCAAAGCCTTTGCTCGCCTGTGTTTGCAGGAAGTCAGGAGTGTGTTTACTGTATATGTGTGTGTGTGTGTGTGAAGGCCCTTCAGAAACAAGCTTTATTTTATTTCGTATCACATTCCCACTTCAATCTGTCAGGGAGCAGAATTAAGTTGAGCCGTAAAAAGTAGCACAAAGAAAGAGAGGAGAGAGACAGAAGGTAGAAGAAGAGGAACAACGTTTCCTCTCCGACCCTCGGAGACCAATTAACCTGCACGTCGCTTCAGTGGCTCGCAAAAGCACCTCCGAGTATAATCAAAGCATCCCATCGTTGATGAATTACTTCTATCCCGTCACACCTGCTTTGTCATTTCACGTTGTGAATTTGTTACAAGTTCAGCATTAGGAGTGAAAAAGGGCTTCTGAAATGTCACGATCGTCCTGGTCAGTCCATGCGTTTGGAGCTTGCGAAGGTTCCACTGATACGTGGAGTCAAAACCAAAATTCACCAACGTAATGAACGCCGGAGCGAAATAACAGCTCAGCAAAGACTGAATTATACTTGCGGTCAGAGCCCTCGGTAAATACCTGTTTAGCTGCCAGTGCATGTGTTTATTACTCTGTCGCCTGTCTCACTGTCTCACCGTCTCACCATCTCACCGTCTCTTTCTTTCTCGACTGTTGTGGCTGTTTACAGATTCCACGTTTTTTCCCTCTTCCTCAAAACTGCACTCATCCGTTTATTTTCCTAATATAGATGAGACTTAATAACGGTTCAGACTTTATGATGACAGGTTGGGGGGAAAAAAAAGAAGAAAGATGATAATAATAATGAATGGTGTCTTAATAGGGATTGTTTGTGCATTCCTGGGCTCAGAGTCAAAAATGTAGGAAAAAAAAAAGCAACAAAAATGGAAATTACAGACACAGGCACGTTTTCACGTGCGGTTTTGTTTTTTCCAGGCGTGTGGTTCCTAACTTTCCGTCTTGCCAGAACTTGTCTTCAGTTTGTGTTTTAATTTTGAAGCCTCTTTTGAAATCAGGTGTGTATTATACGCATGTATGTCTTTTGATATGTGCAGTCCGGGATGGCGAAAAAAACAACAAAAACACACAAAAAAACAACAAAAAACGCATCGTGTCGATTTCTTTCGCCATGGTCCGACTCGACGAAGCGTGTGCGAAATCAGAAGCGCGGTTTTGTTTTTATCGCGGCAGCGTCCCTAATAGAATTTGGATCACACGCTCGGATCAGTCGAGAACCTTCGACTCCTAATTGCAGCCTAAATTTAGTCTGCGCGTACAGTTAGTTGTCGTTATCCGATCTGTGTAGGTTTTCTCAGATCCTTTGTTCTGGTGAAGCGACAGAAAGAAAAGGAGTGACGGATGTGCACGCTGAAAAAGATCAGGTTGTTTATACCCACCCACATCTTCCAAAGAAACAATTTAGAACAATATTCGCTTTTATAGCACACACACACGCGCACACTCGAAGGCAGATTTACAGAGACACTGATTAGCACTGAAGGCTAATTCCCATTTTAGTCGCTTTGATCAGTGAAAAAAAGAAGACAAAAGACGCAGTGTTGATAAAACACTCAAGGCCTGTAAGATGGACGCTCGGAGTTTACACTTCTCACACTTACACACACACACACACACACACACACACACACACACACACACACACACACACACACACACACACACTCTTGCGTCTTTCCTTTCTACTACGATCTTCCTGACGCTCCTTCTCCTTCTCCCTCTCCCTCTCTGTCCTCACACACACACACACACACACACACACACACACACACACACACACACACACACACACACACACACAGCCTTGTCTCTTCTCCTCTATTAATCGTAGATGTGTCGCGATCCACGAGGCAGAAATTAGAGGCCTAATGATGCGAGCATGTGATAGCGGACCACAGCAGTGACAGGAAAGTCATTTCCGAGGCCTTGAAAGTGGCGTTGGCCGATCGTTCGCTGACTAATTTGTTTTGTAATTTGATAAAAGCAGGAAGGATAAACAAGGCCATCAGTAGAGAAAGAGCCTCTGTCACTGGTTCTCTTGTGCTGAGAGAAAAAATAATTGGAAAAAAAAAGAACACAGGTTAAGATGGATGAGCTTCTGAAGCAAAGATCGCGTGCTTTTTGTGGTTCAGATGCTTCAGTACAGACACATCACCATTGCGGCCAGACCTCGGGACAGTGCTCTGACTTCACCTAGTCACCACATACACACACACACACACACACACTGGCACATATTTAGGCCTTAAAAAGCCACAGGGGGATTTTTTACAGTGCATGTCTCATCACAGGCTTAACCAGGGAATATGACTGAAAAGAGACATCTAAGACACACTCTCAGAGAAAGAGAGAGAGAGGAAACAGTGCAACTACATACTGCATTTCCTGCATCTATTACATTACAGGAATAATTTCTTCTTCTTCTAATCTGTTCTGTTCCACCAGAGTGTCCTCGAATACACACTAGAACAGATTTCATATCGACTTACGACATAATATTGACTTCACACGTTATCATTTTCACTACAAATCCCAATCCCGAGCCTACACGCAGGCCTCGTGGTTCGAAACGAGGATTCGCTGAGCCTCGTGAGCTGCTTTCCTTCAGCGGCGCCGTGTTGAGCCCTCTCCATCTCCGAGCGAGCGAGCGAGTGAGTGAGCGAAGTGGGCAGTGATGACTCTACCCCATGCTGGCTGCATTATCAAACTGCCAAGATACACTTGGCCCTGATTTATAACGCGAGCTTCAATAATCACGTTAATGCACAGCTACCGTCGCAGAACCGGCGGACGCCAAGACAAAACAACGCCCACGCCGTCGTCGCGATCAGGAGAGCGTTGGTGAGAAGAAGGGTCTGGAGGAGAAAAAACAGTTCTCAGTGTTCAAACTTTACACGGATTGTTATTGCTGCTGAAATGACTTTTCTGCCTTCATTTTCACTCCAACAAACAGTAACAGACGTCAGGATAAACTGACCTGATAACCGAGCACATTTCAAGACGAATCGTATGTAGGCAAAAGTTTGTACGCCCCCTGCTCATTCATTTATAAGTGTTTTCTGTATTTCGATATATATTTTTGACAAAACCCAAGTTGTCAAAATAAGATATGGAACGTATAAATGTTTAAACAAAACTATATTTCGTAATTTAGATTCTTCAGCTTATCCAGCGTTTACCTTGATGACCCTTTAAAAAACTATAACCAGCTTCGTGAGGTCCATCCACAACCTGGGACGCTTTTCAGTTAACAGGTGTGCCTCGACAAAAGTTGGACAAGATAGTGGACGAGTGAGTTTTTTGCCTTCTTAATGCGTTTGACATCATCAAAGACTAAATAGTAAATAACAATAATAATAATAATAATAATACAAACAAATAGCAAAATATCCCAATTCCATCCACAAGTGTAGTAATTCATATTGTGTCAAGAACAGTTCAACTAAGTAAAGAGACATGAAGTGACTTTTAATTCATAAAAACAAGGAAAATATCTCATCTCATCTCATTATCTCTAGCCGCTTTATCCTGTTCTACAGGGTCGCAGGCAAGCTGGAGCCTATCCCAGCTTACTACGGGCGAAAGACAAGGAAAATATTAAATATTAAATTAGAAGGTGTGTCCAAACTTTTGACTGGTACTATATATATATATATATATGATTCTAAGCCTATAAGAGTAATTAATGCTAACACCAATCAAGGACACTTGGCTATGCATTAAGACGCTAGCTATATTTCTTCTCAAACAATATAACTGTCTTAACTTGGGTAATTTGCCCAATTTTGAAATATTCTACAATAATTCAACTGGAAATTGTTGTTAATATTTTAGCCACTTGTGACAGAAAGTATCAAAAATACATCTAGCGGTGTTAATTCTGGAAATATGTCTCAAGAACTGCTTGATTAAGTAAAAAGAACCAACATTCGTCCATCACTACAGTACTTTTAGACAAGAATCGTCTTTTAATTCATTAAAATATAGAAATAACATTGAATTTGATAGAAGGCGTGTCCTTATGACTTATGGCTGTTCCTGGATGTTCACATTGATGTGATATGAACTTCCTCCATTAAAGACAGACTTTTACACTTTAGATTTCTAGAGTTCTCAACGTTCCACGAATCCCAGAACAACATAATCGAATTTAATAATCTAAACCATCCTACAACATCAGAATGACACAAAACAGCTACATCGGTTTTTTAAATACAAGTGAAAGATACGTCTCATTTCTTAGTCATACTATGAACTTGGTGACTGCGTTGTTTTTCATACAGCCGCTTTAAGGTTTACGCTTCTGTCTGTCATGAAATGCTTTTACGTGTTTTTTTTTCTTTAAATCTGATCTGACACATAATTGAGCGTTTAATAATAATCGTATTCGATCGAAACGCCACTGGAGCTCCATGCCCTTCCGGATGTCGGAGAGGGCACTGTTGGTGTGTGTGTGTGAAAGTGAGTGTGTGGTGTGTGTGTGTGTGTGTGTGTGCGTGTGTGTGTGTGTGAGTGCCAGAGTGCTTGGCATTGTCAGCACCTGTTGGCAAGAACGAGGCCGTTTTTGGCAGCATCTCGCTCTCAGACGGCCACGACGGACATTAAAGCCTCCGTGGTGCATTTCAACATGGCCGCCGTCTCCTTTAACACCTCCTCATGGGTTTAACACGTACAAGAGAGAGATATGAGAAAGAGAGAGAGAAAGAGAGATAGAGATACAAAGCCCTACTATATGAATATACAATAAATACAAAAAAATTCCCTGAAAAAAAACCATTGACATTATATTATTCTTATAATATTATTATTATTATTATATTATTATTATGTTATTATATTATGGCTGCAAAATATGGTCCACTACTTAATGCATGTGTGCAATTTTTATTTATTTTTTTAGTCTGAAGATAATATACACTATTTATTCTTTAGTGCTGTTTTAGAGCTACGAAGCTGCTCTTGCTACAAAGTCTGTCACCCAAAACAATATTATAAGCATCACAACTTCTGAAAAAAAAAATCTTCCTGGAAAATGTTATTATCATCCACGTGAAACGCTTTATGACTAAGCGTTTTATGCACACCTTTCTACTAAAGAAAGCTGTTTCGCAAAACATGATTGATCTTCTCTCACTCTTTTCTTGTTGCATCTCGCATGCATTTGGTTCTAAAGGAAAAAAAAACAAAAAACAAAAACCAACCCACACAGTTGTATAGAAAACATATAAAATGTGCTTAATGCACACATTTGCAGGAGCAAACGTGTAGCGAGCCTTTCCATCGAGTTACTCATCACGCATCACTCATCATGTCCGAGCAAATCAGAGTGACAGCTTGGAGAAAAAGAGCTGCATGAAGATGCCGAATCGAACCTGAGCGAGCGGAGTCGGTTTTGCTCCGAAGGAAAACGAGACGTTTGAAAGGTTAGCTGGTGATTGTTATGTTCCTGTGCTTGGGATCTTGTGGGCCTGGTTTCAGTGTGGCCTGATAGCCTGAGTGGCTCTGACTGTTTACACTGTCACCTAGCTGGGTTGTTGCTGCTACTACACACACACACACACACACACACACACACACACATTCTTCTGAACACCCATCCACCCACGTGGCGGTCTTTACAAGAGCTCTGGCATCCCCAGAGAGCCAGCGTGAGCTTCGTGCAAATTTGTCAGCACCGGAAAGGCCTCTTATTTTCAGCAGAGAAAAAGGTCAAGTACGTGTGTGTGTGTGTGTGTGTGTGTGAGAGTGAGAGACAGAGAGAGAGAGAGAGAGAGGCCCAGAATTGTTACATCATGCATGCAGGCCAGGCGTGAGCTGCTCTTCAGTGTTTGTCACGTTGCACTTCACATCTCACACCAGTGCTGCGGTTTGCAATTGCAATTTCATAAGAAACTGACCAGCTTTTGCAGAATATCAGCACAGCATAAGCACAAACCTACAAGTTTCCTGCCTCGCCAGTTTGCATATTACAGCAGCTGCACATCAACCCAGCCACCTCTCTCTCTCTCTCTCTCTCTCTCTCTCTCTCTCTCTCCAATATATATGCACATTTATATGCGCACTGGTTCCTTTTTAAAAACTAACAGAATTAAAAACTCGCATAAGGTTGAACAAGGTTGATGAATTATTCTCTCTGGACAACAAACGTGCTTGTGATACAACCTCACAAGCAAAATGCACGTTGATGCATCCTTAATGCATGATGCATGATGATTAATTACACTCCCATTACAGCAAAAGTCATATTGAGGAACCGAACCTGTGTGTTTTACCATAAAGTTTGTTAGCGATTTGTATTTTGTATTGACTCGATATGAAAACATTAGTTTTCCAGTGCAAAGTGTTACATAAATATTAGAGAAAAACGTCGCATGTCAGTAAAGAAAGCATGACATGACACTTTAAAGCGACACTTTTGAGACATAATGCAGGCTGCTGCATGGATAAGAAGAAAGCGTGACAGTCAAAGTGTCCAGAAGATCAGCAGCTGCTTCTGGAAGACGCTCAGTACAAACTTCCAGCTGTACCTGAGACTCATTGATTTTAAAGCAAAGTGTACTCATATATCGACTTTGGTTCTCTTATATATATAGATATATATAGATATATGGTGAAACATTTCATTTCTAACATTCATTTCAATGCATCTTTACAGCATTTAGGAGTAAAAACACTTCTATGACGTCATGCATTTATAAATAAAGGCTCAGCTGAAGATATGAATCTTGAATCATGTTGTGTCACCTCTCTCTCTCTCTCTCTCTCTCTCTCTCTCTCTCTCTCTCTTTTGCATAAGGAAGTGTTCCCATGCAAAAAAAAAAAAAAAAAGGTGATGATCATCAGATCTGGTTCGGATTTGCACATAAAGTCCTGCTCGTGCTCCGGCCATCAACTTATCAGAATTAAAAGTAAACACCACACAAGCGGCTGCTGCATCGAGATTAAAATCAGCAGCTGCTCCAAACAATAGGTCATTAGCTTCATGTGATGGGATCCGGTGGAAGAAGTGAAGGCAGGAGGCTGCAGTCGGTCTGGAGCAAAAAAAAAAAAAAAAGACCCGGGCAGCACCGATAGCGCCAGTGCACGCGCCTTATTGACAGTCGTTTATTTGTGCGTGAAGATATATTTACCTGTATTTATTATAGTTTTTTTTTTTTTTCTACCTCCTGCATAATTCGGTCCGAATGCGGTCCAGCCAATTATCACTCGGGGGCGCGCGCGCGTGAGCGTGAGAGAGAGAGCGCGAGAGAGCGCGTGCATGTGTGCATGCATGAATGATATGCATAACTCGGGGGCGCGTGCACGAGAGTTCCAGTAATAATCGACCGGGCCGCCTCGCGCGCACCAAAGCCGATTAGAAAGAATTCCTGCGCGCGCGCGGCCGGAAATCTCTCACCTTCTTCTTCTTCTTCTTCTTTATTATTATTATTATTATTATTATTATTATTATTATTATTATTATTATTATTATTATTAACTTTTTTGTTCCGCCTACAGTCAACCCCCGGCCCCAGGGCTGCGAAATAATCCCTTCTCAAACCTTCGTAAAAGAGGCAGAGAGGAAGGGAGGAGGAGGAGGAAGGTGGTGTGTGTGAGAATGTTATAAGGGTAGTAGTGGTGATGATGATGGTGAGAGTGTGTGTGAGAGAGAGAGGGGGGGGGGGTATTTTCTTTCTGCCATAAGGAAGAAGAAGAAGAAGAAGAGGCAGGCGAGCAGCGCGTGCAGCACCGGGCGAAGGGGGGAGTGATGAGTCAATGCAACTCAGGGGTTTAATGGAGAGAGAGAGAGAGAGAGAGAGGGGGAGCTCGTGGGAAGAAAAAAAAAAAGAAAAGAAGAAAAAAAAAAAAGAAAAAAGGGGAAGCTGTCATGCGTCTGTAGCGCGCGCGCCTTCCTTCATTCGACGCCGGAAAGTGAATCGCAAGTGTATCTGAGCGAGCGCGCGCGCACACACACACACGCGCGCACGCACGCACGCACGCGCCGCGGTGTCGGATGAAAAAGACAGAGCGCGAGAGAGAGAGAGAGAGAGAGAGAGAGTGCGCGCGCGCGCGCGAGAGAGAGACAGAGAGAGAGAGAGAGAGAGAGAGAAGCGTCTCCGGTTTTTATCCGCTTCGTCGCTTTCCAGCCGGACCGGAGAAGAGGAGGAGGAGGAGAGAAGAGAAGAGAAGAGAAGAGAAGAGAAGAGGGCAGAAGAGAAGAAGAGAAGAGAAGCGAAGCGCCGCCCGCTGTTCCGTGTGGCTCCTCCGCCGCTGCTCTGCCGGTTTTATGAGCGTGTTTGCGCCTCGGTGAATCGCCATGCCCTCCGCGCTCAGTCCGTTTCCGCGGTCGTTCTCTCGCTCGGTTGTTTGCCATCAGCACGAGCTGCACCGGCACGAGCAGCCTGTAAAACTCGCGTGAACTCGTGCAGCACCGGAGCTCGAGCCGCTCGCGCTTTCAGCACATCATTCACCATCAGCCTCTCTCTCCTTCCTTCCATCAGCTCCACTTCATCCTCTCTCTCCTTCCTTCCATCCATCACCTCCACTTCATCCTCTCTCTCCTTCCATCCATCCATCCATCACCTCCACTTCATCCTCTCTCTCCTTCCATCCATCCATCACCTCCACTTCAGCCTCCCTCCTGACTTTCAGCCCCTTCCTTCCTTCCTTCCTTCCTGCCTTCCTGCCTTGTTTTGGTTTCCAAGAAGCGCGTGCTTTTGTTTGTTTGTTTGTTTGTTTATTTATTTATTTTAAATCTCCTTCGACATGTCCGTGTTAACGCGCTCGTGCAAAGCGGATTGATCATTCATTAGTAGCCTCTAATTCTCGCACTGGCACGGAGGAAGGAAGGAAGGAAGGAAGGAAGGAAGGAAGGAAGGTGCAAAGTTTTCCTCGGACTCCCCAAACTCCAGTCCCTTTATGAGCTTTCCAGTTCGGACGTGGTGACTTCAGGTGTGTTTTAATCTCTTGTGCACACTTTCAAATCAGTACCCAGCTGCTCTGGAGGGCTTTGTTTTTGAAATGAAAGCACCATCTTGCACTTTTGCAAAGTTCAGAACAAGTTTGGTTTTAGACACACATGCACTCTTTTGATCTGTTATTGCATGCCTTGTGTTAGTTTATAAATTGCCATTTTGCATATTTAAAGCATGCATGCCCCAAACTGACCCAAACAACTGACACACACATGCACACAACCTACAAACTGAGGAATCCATTCATTTCTGTAGATTAGAATTATATAGTGTTATTCATAGCTCGTGCAATTTATTTACACACACCTGTACAAGCGTTTTGTATTTGACTATTATTATTATTTATTATTATTATTAAACCGAAAGTAGGTTATTAATAATGCAGTCATGCACCTTATTCCACACAAACTCACTGGAATTTATTGCTTTAATATATGGAGCTGTAATGTTTAGCTCGAGCTTGCATTTTTTTTTTTTATTTTTTTTTTTATTGTGAGGTGAGGCAAGGTGGTTTTGCTGGAAAGGTGCTCTTTGAAGGCGTATTTCTGATTAGCAGTGTGTCTTGTAATGTGGTTATTTAATAAGAAATGCAAAAAAGGAAAAAAAAAAGTTGACGCTGACTTCATGCTTCATGCTGTAGGTGTTCATAAGAAAAACAAATACTTGCGAGATCGAGAGAGTGAGAGTAAATATGTTTATGTTACATGTCCTAAAAATACTTACTGATCTCCCCCCTGTTTCTTGAGTTTCCTTCCTCATGCTTTGCGCAGTGCTCAGAGAACAGCTCTGCTGCACAGACGAGTGAAATCTTCATCAAATGAATGCGTTTGCATACACACACACACACACACACACACACACCAAGGGAAAAAAAAAAACCAAAAACGTCGTGTTTGCTGTCTCCGTATGGGATTCAGCAGCAGCGGGATGGTCATACATAATACATGCTCTAAAAACCAAGATGACGAGCAAGAAGCATCATAAATGTCACGAAATGTTAGCAAGGATCAGAGAGTTCCTCTTCTTCTTCTTCTTCTTCTTCTTCTTCTTCTTCTTCTTCTTCAGGAAAGGTGTCTTCTCTGTGTTAAGGTGCTTGATGCTTCTGTCTGAGGGAATAAATGTGTCATTTTGTAGAGCGATGAAGATTCATTAGTACAGGTCAGGTCACAAATGTACTTACAAATTGGTCTTTTATATAAATACACACACACACACACACATATATATATATATATATATATATATATATATATATATATATATATATATATATATATATACACAGGAGTGCACAAAGGTCTTAGACACATGCCAGGAAATGCTGTTGAGCAAACATACCTTCCAAAAATAATGAAATGGTTCTATATTTAAAAAAAAAAAAAAACACTACAAAAAGAAGCAGCCAGTAATTAATGAACGTAACAAAGTCGATATTTGACGTGACGACACTTTGCTTTAAATGAATATTAGTCTCAGGTACAATTAGTGCAGATTTATGAAAGGAAATGAGCTGGAAGTTTGTACTGAGCATCTTCCAGAAGCAGCCGCTGATCTTCTGGAGACTCTGACTGTCACACTTTCTTCTTATTCATGCAGCAGCCTGTATTATGTCTGAAAAGCGTCTCTTTAAAGCGTCACATGCCGCTTTCTTTACTGAGATGCAAGGTTTTTCTGTCATGTTTCATTTTGCACTGGAAAATGAATGCTTTTGTGTGGTTTTTTTTGTACTGAGTCGATTTATGTACAAGTTATAAAGTAAAAATTTATAAAGTTTGTACTGTATATAGATAGATACAGCTCTCATGCTGTAGTGTAGAGTATATTAGATCTATCTATAAATATTGAATATATAGATGAATTTGCACGAATCTTTCCTTATCATGTACAGTATATGTATAGATATAGCCTTTTGTTTTTCATCCATCCATACACAAAATACAAGATTTACGACTCCTATCTCATATAGGAATGCTCCTATAGATCCTGCTCCGATCTGACTCCAAATCCAAAGCAGGAACTTTCTATTTATGTATTTTTTAAATATTTGGTTTCACTTATGTCCAGCCAAAGCAAACAGGAAGAACAGAGTGAAACAGCCATACGATACGATACGGCCTTTCAGTACGCTTTAATAAAATGGGCCTTTACAGAGACTTTCATTATCAGTTCTATAAAATAGCCGTATTGATTTCACCATATATGTATTTAAGAAATTGCTTTTTAATATTTGGCCCCAAGCTCAAGATGTTGTATCAGACCAGACACGAGAGTCGGTTTCATATCATTAGCGGAAAGGGTGAATAAAGTCCGCTTTTTCGAGTGAGGTGAATGCGATCAGTGCGTCTGCAAGTTCAACTGTTTTGCCGTTCACGGCTTTTTTTCTCGAAAGTAATCCACTGATCTTCCTTAATTATCTATCACCTTAACCTATAATTTAAAACCCCAAAAATCTCGATAGGTGCATATCAAGGTATCATAAACATTGAAACGCACCCTTAACGTGACCAAATCTGCAGCATTGCTCACGTCCTGTTCGTATGGAATCGTTAATGATCAGAACTGAGACGATATCATACACCGGACCCCTCACTGATGCTCCGGCGCTCTCCTTCCATTCCCAGGTGACTGTGAGCAGTGGAGCTGAGTCATGATGGACCATCTCAGCGAGGCGTGCCTGGGGAAGGAGAACTGCGAGCTGGTGGGCGGCTTGAGCGACGCCAAAGGCCCTCCAGCCAAGATCGCCAGGCTGGAACAGAACGGCAGCCCTCAGGGGCGCTCACGTCTGGGCAGCACCGGCGCCAAGCTCTCCGGAGTGGCCTTCAAACCCTCCCCACACCTGTTCAAGACCTCGCACAAGAGGGGTGAGTCGATACGTTTAACATTTACGGCTAATGACGGAGCGCGGCGGTGTAGAGAAAAGGCGAGACGCCAAAACGACTCATAGTAAGTTATTATTACGTCGGTTAGTTTAGTCTGTTATAACTTTATTATGACTCGTAGCACAAAACATTCATGAACTGAAAAGGGTGTTGACGATATTTTAAAGCGTCTGTTCGTGATACTGTATATCCAAGCATGGTCTGAAATATCCTATAACATGATTAAACAGCATATACGCTTCAACGTGCATTACTGTCTGTCCTGTAGAACCTGATCTCAAGGAAATTTACACTGATTCAAGTGAGAACAAGTAAAACGTAGTAAAACATAGGAACGCTAACGCTAATGCTAATGCTAACGCTACACCCAAACCCTTTGCAACTTTTGCAGCAAATTAACTTGCGCACATTTTTACAAACGTATCACGGTCATGTTTATTCTGGAATATATGATTGCAAATAAAGCCTGCGTTCATTCTTTTCCTCCATCATCACAAAGCTTTTTATTTATTCCTTTTATACCACAAAATTAGCTTTTTATACCCCCGCTCCGAATTAGGGAGGGTATACTGGTTTTTTACCTCTGTCTGTCCGTCTCGCCGTCCGTCCGAAACACCCTTTTTCTCACCAACCACAAATCATAGCCACTCGGTACCAAACTTCAGCTTGGGGTTCTATACCGTGTATACCGTTTTCAGGTCTGTCGCACATCGACTTCCTGTTTACTGGCGATGTCTTTCCGAAACATATAACATGAATTTACAAAATTTTCATAGCACTTTTCTCAGCAACTACAAATCACAGCTGGTTGATATTTTGTACTGAGTTTCAGCTTGGGGTTCTATACCGTGTGAACCTTTTCATGTCTGTCGTACATCAACTTCACGTTTACTGACTGAATGTATTTATGAAACATATAGCATGGATTTACAAAATTTTCATAGCACTTTTCTCAGCAACTATAAATCACAACTGCTTGATATTTGGTACCGAGCTTCAGCTTGGGGTTCTATACCGGTTTGTCGCACATCGACTTCCTGTTTACCAGCTGAATGTATTTACGAAACATATCGGGTGGATTTTGACTCAATTTCAAGAAGCAAAATGCTATTTCAAAATGACAGTTTACCAGGATGCTATTTGAAATCCCTGGGGTGAACACGGCTCTTTACTTACTTGTTTCAGAGTTAATTGTTTGTTGAAGTCAGCGTTCATAATAAGTGTCCTATTCCTTCAATTGCTTGCATTCTGATATAAGCGAGAGCGGAGGGGATACATACGTGAGCGGTAGCTTTTTTTTTTTTTAACATTTATTAAAAAATGACGAGTGGAGCGTCCGAGAAAAAGCTTACTTCCTGTTATGTTATAGCAGGAATAAGTTAGTTAGGTTCTTGCCCAAACTGATAATTGCATCATCAGTTTTTCTTCGGCTAATCAGACACAAGGTACGCCACCACACTTGCTGGAGCGGTTAGTTGCCTTGCTCAAGGGCACTTAAGCCAGTCTTGCTGGTTTAGGGAATCGAACCAGTGACCTTTTGGTCCCAAGGCTGTTTCTCGAGCCACTTGGCCATGGCTCCCCCCAAGGAATAAATTATTGACCCAGGAACAAGCAGTCACTCCGTTTCCTTGACATGAAGACATTAGATGTAACAGAAATGAAAATGCAGCTTGAATAACATCAAATCAAGTTTATTTGTATAGCGCTTTTAACAATAAACATTGTCGCAAAGCAGCTTTACAGAATTTGAACGACTTAAAACATGAGCTAATTTTATCCCTAATCTATCCCCAATGAGCAAGCCTGTGGCGACGGTGGCAAGGAAAAACTCCCTCAGACGACATGAGGAAGAAACCTCGAGAGGAACCAGACTCAAAAGGGAACCCATCCTCATTTGGGCAACAACAGACAGCCTGACTATAATATTAACAGTTTTAACAGGTATAACCCTCAACTGTCCTCATGGGGCCGTCCTTCACAGGAGCGGTGCGATAAAACTCCGACCAGACACAGGGCACCAGGATGGACCAAGCAGGTCCGAGGGGCAGAAGAGGCCAGCATCTCAATCCCAGGATCAACATGTAACTCAGAGGGACAGATTGGGGGGGGGGGGGGGAGAGAAAGAAAACACGTTGTTAGGTATGCCCTAAAAATGACAAGTATTAAATCTGTGTGGTAGGCTCGCAGAGACGAGAGTCTTTACATCAGGCATAACACACAACAATGGCATGTTAATATGGTAAAATATATCATGACCTGCTCTGGCTGGATGCTTAACATTAATAACATCATCTTTATTAATTGTAGATTATACAACGTGAAGCTGTTACTATAGAAACGATAATGTTTATAAAAAAAAAGCACATTAAGCACATTATCATACTTCTAATATGAGCTGGTCAGGTCAGAGCTGCTGACCAATCAGATTGGAGAATCTGACCAATCAGCGCAACACCAATTCCTTCGTACGTAATTGGTGACATAATTCTCCTCGTCCTCATTTAGGAATACTTCCGACAAGAGTTCGCTGGACTTGGCCGTCGTACCAGGCATTGTTCCGTCCCCCTTGAATAATATTCAGCACGGGCTGGAACTCCGCGGCGGCGGAAAACAAAGCTGGGATTGATCCCGGAACGAACCTACACAGCATTCTTTATTGTTAGATCTTTATCTGTTAAAACGCCTCCTTCAGCACATTGTTTTGGGAATCGGCACACTAACCGATTTGTTGATGGTTTGCCAGAGGACATTAGCATCCTCGGGGAGGTCAGGCTTCAGGCTTCAGGCTTCAGGGAACTTTATGATGATATGCTGCTTTAATATTAGCCTGAGTTTCTCCAAATTTCAGCGCCAGAGTGTTTCAGCTGGCTGGCATTAAGTGATATTTGCAGAGTAAACCCGAACACATGACGGCTTTGGACAGGGATTCGTCTTTTTTTTTTTCTATTTTCTTTTTTCCTTTTTTCCTTAATAGCACAGGAGTGCTGTGTTTACACAGACTTGTAAGCCTTCAGGCTGTATAGTATGTAAAGAGGTGCTGCAAAGCATTTTGGGAAAATGGAGTCAGGGATGGAATGCACAGGAAGGTATGTGGTTTATTGTGGTGTGGTTGTAACATGTATAACATTGGTATGAGAGCTATGGACGTTTTATAATTAACAGTTATTCCACGAAATCGAATCGTACATGAGCCGAAAGCCGGCGAGACGCGCAGCACCGAGACTGAGTGGAATAACTGTTTTATTCTATCCACATTCACTGCATTTTGAGAAACAGAGCATTTTTATTTGTATTTTTTGCAAATTCGATGAATAAAAAAAACTTTTTATACAAAACGTCCAACAAAATAATTTCTGCTCAGAATGGAAACAAACCGACGAAATGACAGGAACAATTTGTGAAAAATGCGATAACAATAATAATTTTTGAAAAATACAAAAAAAGATACGTTCATACCTTAAAATACTTTTATTCCATATTTTGTTGCTTTTTTTGTATTTTTCGGGGTTTTGTTTTCGAGTCGTTTTCATTTCATCCTCGGTTGGTTCAGCAACACACTCCGCCATTTTGTTTTTCTCTACTCACGGTATATGAGCTGATATCCTAGTAGCAGAGTAGCCAATCAGAGTGTGCGATTGCTCATATCCAGTGAATGTGGATAGAATAATCTTGATTATTTAATAGCCTGTTTTGCAGAAGGTAGAAAGCACTTATTTTAATGTATTATTATTATTATTATTGAATTCTGGATTCTGATTGGTCAGAAGGTCCATATTGATTCCTCTTCTCTCAGAGCAGCTCTGACACTAGCGCAGCCGCAAGTCACAGGTTTGTATCAATGCACCCGTTCGAACGCGTTATCTTTCTGTCGTCACGGCTGCGCTGTAAAACGGGGGTCCGATTTTTCGTGGACGTTGATATGAAACATGAAACGTCGCGACAAAAAACTAACATTTATTATTTAATAAATAAAGACTGTAGGCTGATTGTTGGAAAATGTCTGTGGCATAAAAGGAATAAAGCATGCTCATGCTCTCGTAGGTGACAGTGTTCTCGATGTTGTCATGTGCGTCATGGTTCCCAGGTAACATGCTGCCCGTGTTCTGCGTGGTCGAGCACTACGAGAACCCGATAGACTTCGACAGCAGGGAAGAGCACGCCGAGTTCGTGCTGGTCAGAAAGGACATGCTGTTCAACCAGCTGATCGAGATGGCGCTCCTCTCGCTCGGATACTCTCACAGCTCCGCTGCACAGGCGAAAGGTGCCCACGACACACACACACACACACATCACATCTCACACCTGGTACCTTTTCTTATTATTACCACGGATCACCTCCAGAGTGGACATTTCCGGAAACGACACATTTTCCTTTTGCATGGATGTCATCTAGTAAGTTAAATTGATTTGATTGCCTCATTGTGCGTAACTTACGATATGAATTTTAATGTGGCCCAGTTACTAACTTTCTTAAGTTAAAACAAGAGTGATGGGTTTCCCTGTAACCCTAGCTATGCAATATAGGCGAGAGGCCGAGGGCTACGAAACGGAGATCGGCGCCGCCAAACGCGCCATGAATGGTGCGGGAAGGACTTTGACTTTTTGATGGGTTTCCCAAAAGCCTCTTAACGCTAAGAGCATCTTAACAAGGAGAGAGAGTGTTCATTGTGCTGCTCGCTCTACCATTTAACGATGGTCTTTGCGCTACGATGCTTTTGGGAAACTCGGCACAGATCATTTTTAAAGTTCTAGCATTTTAAACTCTGCTTACATCCGAAAGGGAGAACTGATTACGGCATGTAGCTTTACAACAACCTGATTAAAGATTTAAAAAAACATTTTTTTATGTATTTATTTATTTTTTAAGTATTTACTTGCAAATTTAGTATTTTTGGTTACTGGATTATGTGCAATAATTATACACGGCAGTTGTATCGATGTAAGCCAAAGGAACGAAATTTCGTTCAAATGTGCATTTTAAATGTACAGGTGAATGACAATAAAGTTATCTATCTATCTATCTATCTATCTATCTATCTATCTATCTATCTATCTATCTATCTATCTATCTATCTATCAAAAGCATGATATTCTCACATAGCGAGCTTTTAGAAACCTTTTGACCTTTTTTTTTAGCCAGATTCAGATTGTTGTTGCTTGTAGGTGTGGCCTTTGCACCTTTTTTGTTTTTAAGCTCCGATATAAAACAATAGTTTCCAAAATGTGTACACTCTGTTGTATAATAGTGTGATTTTAAATGTATTTTAATGTTGTAATAATTGTAATAAAGCCCAGCGGAAGTTGGGCGGCGAATCAGGGGGATGTCCAACAGTGTCCCAGGAATTATTTTATGATGGGCAAAAAGCTCTAAATAAATAAATAAATAAATAAATGCACTCACCGGCCACTTTAATAGGAACTTGTTCTTGATTCTAAGATTCCTGTTCTTGGCTGCAGAAGTAGAACCCCATGTGGTGGTCTTTTCTGCTGTTGCATGCTGAGATGCTTTTCTGCTCACCACGGTTGTAAAAAGTGATTATATGTTGCTATATCTTTCCTGGCAAAAAAAAAAAAAAAAAGCTCGACTCAATCTGTCCATTTTCCTCTGACCTCCCGCTCTTATCAACAATGCGTTTGTTTCCACCCACAGATCTGTCACTCACTCGCTCACTCACTCACTCAGTGTTTGTTTTTGTTTTTCACACCATTCTATCTGTGTAAACTCTAGAGACTGTTTTTTTGTGTGTGAAAACCCCAGGAGATCAGCAGTTTCTGAAATACTCAAACCAAAATTTACTCACTCATCTGGCTCAAACCAACGTCTGTGATGCCACAGTGAAAGAAAGTCACACTTCACCATGAGATCACAGTTTTTCCCATTCTGAAGTTTGAAGAGGTGAACGTTTACTGAAGCTCTTGATTTGTCTCATCTCATTATCTCTAGCCGCTTTATCTTGTTCTACAGGGTCGCAGGCAAGCTGGAGCCTATCCCAGCTGACTACGGGCGAAAGGCGGGGTACACCCTGGACAAGTCGCCAGGTCATCACAGGGCTGACACATAGACACAGACAATCATTCACACTCACATTTACACCTACGCTCAATTTAGAGTCACCAGTTAACCTAACCTGCATGTCTTTGGACTGTCGGGGAAACCGGAGCACCCGGAGGAAACCCACGCGGACACGGGGAGAACATGCAAACTCCGCACAGAAAGGCCCTCGCCGGCCACGGGGCTCGAACCCGGACCTTCTTGCTGTGAGGCGACAGCGCTAACCACTACACCACCGTGCCGCCCCTCTTGATTTGTATCTGCATGATTTTACGCATCGTGCTGCCGTCAAGGGATCGGCTGATTAGAGAACCGCATCAGCAGGTGGATGTATAGGTGTTCCTAATAAAGTGGCCAGCGAGCGTAAATCTAATATACTGCAAGTCTTATTGTTAGAAAGTAAGACTTTGCTTTGAGGGCGCACAGACTTTTGCACGCAACCATCTATGGAATTTTTACCTAGCGTGTGAGTATGTAAACAGCTCATTCAGGATCTACAGCCTAAAGACACGAATAATGACTGAACATATTACAGAACGCATAGATTAAAAAAAAAAAAAACATAATGCAGCCTAATGAGGCGTAATTAAAGCATGATGTGAAAGGCAGCTCACCTCACAGGTATCTCCGACACGCTCAGTGTTCATAATCTCCTGGACCACGTTCGCTCACATCTGCTCAGCCTGGTCATGAATGGAAATATATACGTGGAAATATATTTCCCTGAAAGTCAACGTGCCAAAAACTTAGCCTAGTAAACTAGACCCAACCGCCTAGCGGCCAAAAATATTTTTTGCCTAGCGAGTGGGTCTAGCCTCACACCATATAAACAAAAACACCCCGGGCATCAAATCGTGCCCGCCAATCACAACGCAAGGTTTTCGTTTGGATTCTTTGGGCGGGCTTTTGCAGGAGTGACGACAAAGCTGCGCGACGCTGGAGAAAGCGCAACAGGAAAGATGGATACGGCTAGTGAACAGCGCGCGTTTGACTCCGCTTTGGAATCAGTTTTAGAAGAATTAGACTTGGAGTTTTCGTTGAAACATGAGCAGGAAGAGGCTCTCCGCTCATTCCTTTTCAAGAAGGACGTTTTCGCTGTTTTGCCGACCGGCTATGGCAAAAGTCTGATCTACCAGCTGGCTCCGCTCGTAGCCAAAAGGATGGGCTAGTTTGTGCAGTACGAAGAATTAATAAACAGCTTTGAAACATTACTTTTGGATTGCTTCTTATTTTCCCGTTATTTTAAATTTAAGGGAAATTATTTCACCAAACACCACTAAATAAAAACTCTCAAAAACAGTTTAAGCAAACCCTTGAAAAACACTTGGAAAAAAATGTGTATGTGGTACAGACTCCAAACTTGTGGTCATTATCTCCAAACTTCTTAATATCTAGAACCTGTTTATTAATTAATACGCATTTTGAAAAATGATTTAATTTCAAGGCCTCCCCCACTGCTTTCTGTCGCTCTGACTACGTCACAGTCACTGTTGCGCTGATTGGTCAGAGCGTTGGCCTATACACACAGAGACAGTTTGAAAGACAGCGGTTTGTTCCTCCTACCCGCTTCGGAAATGTCTACGGATCGAGGCCAGACTAAATATTCACATTTAGTCTGGCTTGCCAGGCTACCAAAAACTGACACAAGTTAAGGTCCAGGGGGCGGAGCCGGATCGAATCAAATTCCTATAAGTGTAACCTCGATCCAGGACAATGTTGTTCATTACAAAACATGCAAATATATTTTTAACAACACAACCCCAAAAAACCACTCCGAGTCTTTTTCACTCGCTCGACTCGAGAAGCTGGATCAGATCCGACTCCGCCCCATGGACATTTTTCCGAGCAGAGCGGAAGAGACGTTTCTGTCTCGCTGTTCAGATTTTCACATTCACGCTCCTCAAATTAACGTTGTTGTCTGACCTATTATTATTATTGTTGTTATTAATTTGCGCTAGCAGCGGTAGCTCAAATTGTTACTCTCACTCAGGATCTTTCTAATTTCCTCTTCTCTTCTTCTTCTTCTTCTTATTATTATTCTCCTAACTTTTTTAGGACGCTATTTCTCCCTCAGTTTTCAACCAATCATCACTAAATTTCACATGAAGAATCTCTCTGGGCTGAATTACGTTGCTCTGACTTTTGGTGCAGCTCTGGATCACTGATCCGGAATGATCCATGAAAAAATGAGATTTTTTTTCAATCACTTCTGACTCTGTCAATTTTCATGATTTTTTCAATCTTTTTTTTTTTTGAATCCCCTGCTGGCCGAAAGGCCCGAAGGGGGATTGTGTCGTGGCAATGTCCGTCTGTCCGTCCTTCCGTCCGTCCGTCCCAGGAAGGGTACTCACCTTCTGAAATCAACTCCTCTCACAATTTTTTTGGAGGAATTTCACGAAACTTGGCAGGATTCTTTGTTATACGGTATGTCGGTACACAGCAAATTTCCCAGTGTTGAATTAACACCCTACTCTGTTTATATGTGTCCAATTGGACACAAATGAACTCTGAAAGTGTTAATTCAACACTGGAGAATTTGCTGTGTAATACGCATATTGTAATTTCGTTAAATTGGGTCATATTTTACCAGAGTTGCAGCCCTTGATTAACAAAATTATAGTTTGACAATTTCATGAGGGTGTGTTTTCCTTCTGAAATCAACTCCTCTCACGATTTTTGGAGGAATTTCACCAAACTTGGCAAAAGGCCTTGTTATATGTCAGTATACGCATATTGTTATTTTGTTCAATTCGGTCGCATTTTACCAGAGTTACAGCCCTTGATTAACAACCTTGTACTTTCACAATTTCATGAAGGTGCGCTCGCCTTCTGACATCAACTCCTCTCACAATTTTTGGATGAATTTCTCGAAGCTTGGTAAAAGGCTCGTTATATGACGGTAATACACAGATTGCGATGTAATTTTGTTTGTGAAAATTTTCCCAGAGTTGTGGCCCTTGATTAAATAACTTGTACTTTGACAGTTTCATGAGGGTGTACGTTCTTCTGAAATCAACTCCTCTCACAATTTGTGGAGGAATTTCACCAAACTTGGCAAAAGGCTTTGCTATATGCCAGTCATACACATATTGAAATTTCGTTTAATTTGGGCAGATTTTAACAAAGTTATGCCCTTGATTATTAACAAACTTGTACCTTGGAAATTTCATGAAGGTGCGCTTGCTTTCTGAAATCAACTTCCCTCGCAATTTTTATCCCCTGCTGGTTGAAAGGCCCGAAAGGGGATTATGTCGTGGCGATGTCCGTCCGTCCATCCGTCCGTCCGTCCCAGGAAGGGCGCTCACCTTCTGAAATCAACTCTTCTCACAAGTTTTGGAGGAATGTCACGAAACTTGACAGGTTTCTTTGTTGTATGTCGGTAATACGCATAATTGCAATTTCGTTCAATTAAGTCGCATTTTACCAGAGTTATGGCGTAGTTGCCAGCGGGGGATATTGTGCTCTCAGAGCACTCTTTTCTATTTTATTTTGTTCAGGGCGGCAGGGCGCAACTTTTCCTTGACCTTCAATTGACAAAGGTCAGCTAGTGCAAATTACTGTAACTTTAGTCACAGTCTCTATTTATTATTATTATTATTGATTGTGATTAGCCTAGCTACCAGTAAAGTTAGCTACAAACTAGCCCGTTTAAATTACCTACATTTTCCAGTAAAATCTTTTCTAGTAGCTTGCGAACAAATAGCGCTGATGTACCGAGTAGCAAAGTCGCACTTATATCCACTTCCTAAGCAGTGTTTTTTTAACAGATCAAATCTACGTAGCACTTTTGATGTCTCGGTTCAAAACGAGGCTGGTAATGAGGGCAAATTGTCCATGAGAACAAATTGTTTGACAAACAGGTTCTTTTGGTTAACCATTATTTATAATTAGCAGAAGATTTGACATCAATTATCAGGCATTAGTTTTTCATCGTGCTGGAATTCTGTCTCAGATTAGTCATGTGAATTGAAACTACAGTACATAAGGAGTTGAGTGTGTGAGAGAGAGAAAGTGTATGTAGTCTGTGTGTATAACGGTGTGTTGTTGTTTTTTTTGTGTGTGTGTGTGTGTGTTTGATTATTCAGGTATGATTCAGGTGGGCAAGTGGAACCCTGTTCCTCTGTCGTACGTGACCGACGCCCCTGACGCCACTGTTGCCGACATGCTACAGGACGTCTACCACGTCATCACGTTGAAAATCCAGCTGCACAGGTGTGCCTCGGCGTTTAGCGCTTTACCCATAATCCCTCAGCTGTTTACTCTCTCTAATTTCTCTCTCTCTCTCTCTGGACGGTGTTGGCTAGGACACAGAAGGTTATGTTTATTTCTAGAATGCTAGCTCAACCCATACACAATCGTCTGTCGCTCTTGGCTTCCCCCCCTCTCTCTCTCTCGCTCTCGCACTCCCTCGCCCCCTCTTTCTCGCTCTCCTCCCCAGAGGGTCTGCGGCTGCTCAGCACGTTAAGGTCCCCCTGCTGCTATTCCACTTTAGTGTGCGTGCGTGTGTGTGTTTGTGTTTGTAAGTATATTTACATCTGCAGCAGCGTATATAAAGAGCCCCATACAAAGCTCGCCTTTAGCTTCACGCTAGCGTACAGAGGCCGTAATGAAAGGCTTTATTTTTCGACGGAGATCGGCGGCGTCCTTCATGCCGCACTCTCGCGTAATATTGTTTTCAATCCCATTCAATAGGCTTTATAAAAGATGCATATAGCACAGCTGCGACGTCGCCAATCATCCCTGGCAGAGAGGCTCGTTTTTATTAACCATATGCATGTAGCGCTTTTTTTTTTTTAAACACAGCATACACATACGGTTTGTTTTATTTTATATCATACACCGAAATATATATATATATATATTTTCCATTTCGCAGCTAACAGGACGGATCTGTTGAGCAGGCACAGCAAGCTGCAAAGGTAGAAGTAACGTGAAATATTAGTCGCCACATGCAGCTGATGTATAATTCATGCATCAATACAGCAGATGTGTTGTATAAAGTAATTAACTAATCAGAACAATCAGGAGAGAGAGAGCGAGAGAGAGAGAGAGAGAGAGAGAGAGAGAGAGACAGCAATCTCCAGATGCATCTGCTTGATGCGCCAAATGAAATCTGTCTGTCTTAGAGGGGCGCTTGCAGCAGGCCTGTTTCGCTCTCTCTCTCTCTCTCTCTCTCTCCCCCTCTCTTTATGGCTCTCTTTGTTTCTTTCAGCCACCCTGAATCACTCTCTCTCTTTCTCTCTCTACCTCCATCTGTCCCTCCATGCAGTTGTCCTAAGCTGGAAGACTTGCCTCCCGAGCAGTGGACCCACTCAACGGTGCGAAACGCCCTCAAGGAGTTACTCAAAGACATGAACCAGAGCTCTCTGGCTAAAGAATGTCCTTTATCACAGGTACCGGAACCTTCCACCATCTTCCTTCCAACCCTGAAGCAGCTTTTTTTTAATTTTTTTTCCATTATTATTTATGAAACATCCAAACCCAGTGTAGAAAATCAATTATTCGTGATTACCATATTTTCCGGACTATATGCTGTTGTTTGTAATTTTTTTATTTTTCCTCGGACAAACGTTTCCGTTCCATTTACTGTATGTAGACGCAAATTTCCTCAAAAACTTCCTCAAATCTGGCTGCAGTTTGCGATAATTTCTACTCTGACATCTTTATTTCGTGATCATTTTGCACTTGGTTTTAAAGCAGCAGTATGTAATTATTTCGTCCAATTCTATGATTGGAGTAAAAACACTCACAATCTTTCCCTTACCTCACAAACCCCTGACTCCACCCATTTTTAAAAATGAATGCTCCACGGAGTGCCTTTTAAAGTAGTGCTTCAGCTGGGGGTGGAGCTAATTTCCACCTGAAAAACTTTTTTGAACAGAAGCCTTAACTAGTTATATGTTATATGTATATACTGTATACTGTTTAAACTCTATCGTCTAAATAGCAATATATCATATTCTGGAAGGTTTCTTTGAAATAATATCATTATTACAGATCACTCGAAGCATGTCAGAAAATTACAGACTGCACCTTTAATGTTTGAATTGACATTGAGTTAACAGCGGTTGGCACGTCAACACTGCAACATCAGCAATTTAATATCAGAAAGAATCCAAACTGACCTCACCTCCTTTTTTGAAACTCTACGCCCCATGGAGTGCCATTAAAACAGTGCTTCAGCTGGGGTGGAGCTAATTTCCAGCCTGAAGAAAGTCCGTTTTAACAGAAGCCTGAACTATTTATATCAATAAATGGACAGTCTGTCTGACTCCATAGCTATAGATTTTTGAAGGTTCCTTTGATATAATATGATCAGGACAGACCGAGAAACATGTGAAAGAATTACATACCGCACCTTTAATGTTGTTTTTGATCAGCAAAACTTTCAAAACTGCATGTCCAGCTTCATGATTGTGGGCGATTTATTCAATTCCAATTGATTTCTGCTGATCATCATGAGTTGCAGCTTTAATCGACGTTTTTGGGACTGTCGTATAGTTAAGTAACGTTTTGTAACTCCATATGTATCATAGTTTGTTCCAAAAAAAAAAATTAAGAACAGATATTTTGTGCTTTATTGATGCGTTCATCAAACTGCCAGCTCAGTCTAAGGAGTGCAATAAGATGGTGTGCAATTATAATTTTTACTTTGACTTTTTATCCATTTAGAGTTACATTAAATATCGTTGGACTTGTGTAAAACAAGTTAGCTCCTGTTATCAGTGGATAAGACAAAAAAAAAAATTGCAGCTCAGTGAGCTTATATTACCAGGAAAAAGCTTGAATCGGGAAATGTAGTTCCAAAGATCTGACACTGGAGACTCCTTCCTTATAGAAAACTTCACCATGTCAATAACGATACAGCTTTCTTTGTTCAATATCGACATTTTCTTCATGTGTTCATTATTAGATTATTACGTATTATTCTATCCACATTCACTGGATATGAGCAATCGCACGCTCTGATTGGCTACTCTACTACAAGGATATCAGCTGATATACCTTGAGTAGAGGAAAACAAAATGGCGGAACGCATCAAGTCAGATATATCACTTTGTTATCAAGTATTTAAAAGAGACAGAAATCTCATCATCTGTAGCCACTTTATCCTGTTCTACAGGGTCGCAGGCAAGCTGGAGCCTATCCCAGCTGACTACGGGCGAAAGGCGGGGTACACCCTGGACAAGCCGCCAGGTCATCACAGGGCTGACACATAGACACAGACAACCATTCACATTCACACCTACGGTCAATTTAGAGTCACCAGTTAACCTAACCTGCATGTCTTTGGACTGTGGGGGAAACCGGAGCACCCGGAGGAAACCCACGCGGACACGGGGAGAACATGCAAACTCCGCACAGAAAGGCCCTCGCCGGCCCCGGGGCTCGAACCCGGACCTTCTTGCTGTGAGGCGACAGCGCTAACCACTACACTACCGTGCCGCCTCAGAGACAGAAATAGCTAAAAGAATATAGTTGTTTTTTTTCTCCCCCAATATCTCCTGTTCTACACTCCAGCCCAGTCGGTGGCGGTAATGCACCTTTAAGTTGGTTTGCCAACCACCAACAAACCCTAAAGAAGAAGAAAAATAAAATGCCGGCGCGTGTTGCTGAACCAACCGAGGATGAAATAAAAACTCTACTCGAAAACAAAACCCCCAAAAAATACAAAAAACAAAAAGCAACAAAATATGGAATAAAAGTGTTTAATGGTAAGGATGTATGTTTTTTTTTTTTTTTCAAGAATTATTATTATTATCATCGCATATTTCACAAGTTGCTCCTGTCATTTTGTCGGTTCGTTTACATTCTAAGCGGAACTTATTTTGTCGGACGTTTTGTATAAAAAGTTTTTATTGATCGAATTTGCAAAAAAATAAAAATAAAAATGCTCCGTTTCTCAAAATCCAGTGAATGTGGATAGAATAAAACAGTTATTCAACTCAATCTCGTCGTACACGGCTTATAGCCGACTCGGTGCTATGCACCTCGTTGGCTATCAACTCATGTACGACTTGATTTTGTGGAATAACTTACATATCAGTTCACTATATATATATATATATATATATATATATATATATATACACACACACACTACCGTTCAAAAGTTTGGGGTCACTTTGAAATGTCCTTATTTCTGAAAGAAAAGCACTGTTCTTTTCAATGAAGATCACTTTAAACTAATCAGAAATCCACTCTATACATTGCTAATGTGGTAAATGACTATTCTAGCTGCAAATGTCTGGTTTTTGGTGCAATATCTCCATAGGTGTATAGAGGCCCATTTCCAGCAACTCTCACTCCAGTGTTCTAATGGTACAATGTGTTTGCTCATTGCCTCAGAAGGCTAATGGATGATTAGAAAACCCTTGTACATTCATGTTAGCACAGCTGAAAACAGTTGAGCTCTTTAGAGAAGCTATAAAACTGACCTTCCTTTGAGCAGATTGAGTTTCTGGAGCATCACATTTGTGGGGTCGATTAAATGCTCAAAATGGCCAGAAAAATGTCTTGACTATATTTTCTATTCATTTTACGACTTATGGTAGTAAATAAAAGTGTGACTTTTCATGGAAAACACAAAATTGTCTGGGTGACCCCAAACTTTTGAACGGTAGTGTAGATAGAGGTACACTGTATAAATGATCACGTATTAGAACAAGAGAATTAATACTCAATGTCTTCATGCCTTCTGACCAATCAGAATCGAGAATTCAGCAGCACTGTGGTATAACAATTCCAGCAAGTTACAGGAAGTGCTACAGAGTAAATAAGTGCGTCTTTTGTTCCAGAAATTATGGTAATATGCACAGCCCCCCCTCCGTCCAGCCACCACCACCCTTCTGGGCCAGTTATAGTCATGATGAATGTAAGTTATTGTTGAGGAAAAACAATAGCATGACAGGAAGAATCTTTGTTATGCGTTTGGGGTAGAAGGGTCCCACTTGTCTTTTTTCAATTTCAATAACTACCACATTCGCCCTCTATTCCTCCTTTTCTATAGCAAGTGTGCCGCTGATGAAGTGTTTTATAAGAGGGAGCAGTTTTTATCAGCGAACGCACGAGAGAGCAATTCTTCCCCTACCTGTCTGCATGTGCGTGTGTGGTTACAATGTCCGGTTTTCGAAGCTAATCTTAAAGGAACGTTTAAATCTCAAAACACTCATTTCCTCCACGTCTGAGCAACCGACACTTTCTCATGAATTACAGCCTTCACACACTCCGAGCTTGCTGCGGTACCACACCAAACAAACAGAGTCGAGACCAGTTTCTCTTTTCTCCGTTACTATTTTTTGAAATCTCCGATACAGGACGTCGGTTGCGTTTTCCAATCCGGGTTGCCAAGTATTTCAACATGAGCGCAAGCTAGAATCCATACCTCACTCGATTCCGTGACGATAATTAAAACCAATTCATTTACAAACATGCTTCATTATCCGGCGTTATCATTTGTTGTCAGGAATTTGTCCTGGTGAGCGCTTACATGTTAAACATATCTAATAAAAACGTGCAGATGGATTAGATAGCAGCAGGCGGTTTAGCGAGCAGTAAATCTAACCGCTGCAGCTCATTTCTAAAAACAGCACTAGACCGCTGATTTATAGTACATGTACATAGATAGATATTAGAGAGCACAATAGAGATGATGTCGTTGTATACACAGTGTCACGAAGCCATGTTTCCTCTTATACTGTACATAACGCATGGATAAAAGATATATATACCCCCACCCACCACCGCTTCCCACTCCACCCCCAAAAACACAAAGAATCTTTATTACAACAACATTGAATTGAAGTGATGTTGCAAGAACTTTAACTCGATAGAGACTGTGACTAAAGTCACGGTAATCTGCGCTAGCTGTTAGAAACCATTCCGTCTGGTCACCGTACCTGTCAGGGACGAGTGGAGACGAATGCATGTGCAGAAGATATTTATTAAGAATCAGGTAAACAGTCCAAATCAGCAGGCATAAATCAGAAATGATAAACAAGCCGTAGGTCGGGCGAGACACACACAGAACATCGTAGGCATAGACAAAGATGGAATCAAAGGACCAGGAACTAGGAATTCGGAAACTAGGAAATCAGAACAATGCATGGCTCGGTAATGTGTCGAAACAACTCAGTACTTCGCAACCTGAGTTAGTCTTTGGCGTCCTTATATACGCGTGCTGATCGCAGTGCTAGTATGAGTCATTAGCGGCGTGCACACGTGAATCAGTTCACAGCCCACGCCATCCAGAGCCAGCCAACGCGCGTGGGTGTGACAGTACCCTATACCGGTAGATCTGGAATGGTAAGAGATACACAGTGACACTTAGTGAGGAAAAGTTGCGCCCTGCTGCCCTGAACAAAAATAAATAAATAAATAAATAAAAACTGATTGAAAAAAATCATGAAAATCGACAGAGTTATAAGCGATCGAAAAAAAAATCCCGTTTTTCATGAATCATTCCGGATCAGTGACGCAGATCTGCACCAAAAGTCAAAGCAACATAATTCAGCCCAGAGGTATTCTTCACGTGAAATTTGGTGATGATTGGTTGAAAACTGAGGGAGAAATAGCGTCCTAAAAAGTGTTACGAGAATAATAATAAGAGGAATAGTAAGAATAATAAGAATAATACATTAGAAAGATCCCGAGTGAGAGTAACAATTTGTGATAGCGCTGCTAGTGCAAATTAACGATCGGTAATGATTTATTATTAAACATTAGCAAAGATATTACGAATCATTCGGCAAGTTAGCTAGCTAAATGTCAGTTAGCTAAAACGTCCATGCTGTAGTCGGACTTTCATACGTTTCTTCATAGAGTTGAAAACAAACCAAGTTCAATTATTAAAGCTAGACCGCCTTTCAGATTTTCCAAGCGTAGGTCATAAAAAGAATTTTCCCGACACCCTGTTATTTTTGTTTAGTGGACCGAAAGCTACCGGACTCGAATCACAGACTTCCAATTTTATTAGTTTTTTTAAAATATAACAATTAATGAATTTAAGGCCACGTGGCCCTAAATTCACCGCTATTTTTTCCTGCTTCACCATGACCCAATACAAGATACTATGTCATGCATCATGTGGTGGGCTTTCCCCGTTCGCGCAAGGCATCGTGGGATACAAATTTGAAACAGGAGAGAAAAATGGAGGACGTGAGTGTGCGAATGAAACGTGAAATGAAATGAAGGAAAGGAAACGCAGGACCAAACTAATAAATATCGGCACTCAGCGAGCACCTTGGTGTGATCAGCTGTTCGTTTAGCAACAGAATGATGGAACTGTCAGTGCACGCTCAAAGGTAAACCTGCGCATGCGCACACACACACACACGGACTTCCTCTGTCTGCTTGACTGCGCAAAGCGAGCGATTTCATGCACGTTATTTGCTTTAATCCCTTCAAATTAAATAACTTCCCAGCCACAGAACAGAACGGCCTGATATTTTGTGAGATATTACAGAAATAAACGTATCTCACAATGACCACATTGTAGAGGGAATTAAATTTCACTGATTTTATGAAATCGAAAGGCCGTCGAGCTTTAAATATACATTGACAACAAACCAAAAATGAATCGGACATTTTCTGGAGAAAATAACGTTCAGACTCACTTTGGTAACGTAGCCGAATTTGCCGTAAGCCCCGCCTATCATCGATATCAAGACATCATTACAATGTTTCCGTCCCTGTAGGCTTGCTCTGATTGGCTTATTAGTCTCATCTCATCTCATTATCTCTAGCCGCTTTATCCTGTTCTACAGGGTCACAGGCAAGCTGGAGCCTATCCCAGCTGACTACGGGTGAAAGGCGGGGTACACCCTGGACAAGTCGCCAGGTCATCACAGGGCTGACACATAGACACAGACAACCATTCACACTCACATTCACACCTACGCTCAATTTAGAGTCACCAGTTAACCTAACCTGCATGTCTTTGGACTGTGGGGGAAACCGGAGCACCCGGAGGAAACCCACGCGGACACGGGGAGAACATGCAAACTCCGCACAGAAAGGCCCTCGCCGGCCACGGGGCTCGAACCCAGGACCTTCTTGCTGTGAGGCGACAGCGCTAACCACTACACCACCGTGCCGCCGGCTTATTAGTCGTCAAAGGAAAACAAAACAAAACCTAAATAATATGAAATTTTTAGAAATGTTAGTACTGGTAAAGGTTTTGACTAGCCCCCCTTTTTTTCGTGATTCATGTGTTTGTTTGTTTGTTTGTTTGTTTTTCTAAACGCGTGACCGAGAAGCGGGACACGTTAACAGGCGTTGTCAATGAAAGCCATTCCCACGTGTGAGATTTGAGCTCAGAACCTTCCGACTTAGCGCAGAACCTTAGCGGCCGAGCTACCAGTGCCTGCAGAGAGAGCTCAGTATATTTATGGCACATGATTGGCAACTTTTATAGGATTAACTTGTCCTTGATATTCAGGACGTTAATCCTCGCACACAACAAGGAAGGTTAACTAACAGAGTATCAGGAGAATTAACTGGCGCTGGAGCCGGGGGAACGAGAGGCTTAAAAAGAGCGCTTTTGTCCGCCGTGTTGTCAAGCGTTTCGATTTATTCCCAAACAGCCGCACTCTGGGTTTTTCTTTTCTTTTTTCCTTAACGCATCTGGGCTTCAAATGCAAGAACGTATCAAGTGCTCAGGTTGTTCGTGGATAACTAGACATGAAACGAATGCCCCAGGTCAGCTTCGGCTCATCAAGACTTTTTCAGCACAAGACTCTTCAGCGTCGAAGTGTTGGATCTCATTCTCTTCTGGTGTTGAATGATGTTGAAGCTGTAATTAAGACATGGTGGGAAACGGAGAAACGCCAAGGTATGCCTCGTACCCAAAAGGAAAACAGCAGAAAGAAAGAGACAGCAGAAAGCGGCAGAGCAGGATGCGACACATTTTCGTTCCAGGCAGATCGTTGAGAATGATAGTACCCTAGCGAGACTTCCTGCCCGTGCTGATAACACCTGAAGATGCTTATCGTTTAAAGGGCCCCGGCCTCGTCCCAATTACCTGCGGACGAAGGTCACTGTCAAGCTGCTCCGACCCGACGGCCGCTCCAACCCACGTCAGCCACGTGCTCGGGTGCACAAGAAGCGTGATTAATGAACAGCATTTATTCGAACATCTGTGTCAAAAGCAGAGGGCTGTAAGGGAGGGGAGAGATGGATGCGTCACAGCGGCCCACACAACAGGCACGGCTGTCAGCCGAATGAAAGATTCGACGCGTTTTTAGCGTAATTATTTGCACACCTTTTTCAATCAGTCGACACATAAATCTTCATTCCGGCCCGTCCCTATCCCCTGATAGGTTCGTTTCTTATCAAAGTAATTTGATGCTGCAGGAATGCGCAAAGGCTTCTTCGTTCCAAATATAAGAAGTTAAAATTATAACATACAAGTTGAGCAAAAGGAGGCGACTCATTTTTGTTTTTATTTTTAACCGCACCTTTTTCTCGTTCTCTTCAACTCTCCAGCTGTGCACGCACTCAATAAAGGTTAATCGTCCTTCTCAAGCGTACACAGCAGCCTCGGTCTTTACTGAGCCGTTACCCCACCATCCTGCCCTGTTTCTCTTTCCGTTTCTCTGCACACTTTTTTTCAGCTCCACGTTTTTGGTTCTTAAGGTCGGCGTATCAGACGCTCGCTGGCCGTGCTGTGAAAATTGTCCATGCAGACGCTCATCTAAGTTTCCAAATCTGTCATTGTTTAACTCTTGAATATTTTCTATCATGAATGCTATCATTAAAAAGCTTATAATCTCTGCTTTCCAAAGAAATGTATCTGGTTAAGATCTGTTCAGTACTCTGGGAGTAACGGCAGGTTGAAGTCGGTACAACAGAGTAAAAACTCTGCTCGCGTGACATCTTTTTGAGCTGCGGGAAAGCGGTCAGTCTCTCTCTCTCTCTCTCCTGATCGGTTTCCGACTGGATTACTCGTCAATATCAATCAGACAACTTTTATAGGGATGCTCTCTAAAACAGCTCTCACTGTTTCTGATGAAGGATTCAGCAAAATTTTCCGTCTGCTAGTTTCGATGTTAGGATTCACGGGAGACTTTGAAGTGAGTTTTCATAGCTTTACCTACTTATTTTTTTTTTCAAATCAAACTGATTCATGTAAATAAATAACTATTTTAGAATATAACTGGAGTTATATATTTTTGATGAAAAATGTTGAGATCTTAGTGGTCGGAATGAGATTTAAAAAAACCAGAAGTCAGAAACCCGAGTGTCAATTTCAGTTCAGTTAATGTGAATTGTTTATTGGATGTGGATCAGACAGTTTTTTCGAGGTTCGCCTTGAAAGCTGTGAATATTAATCGAAATAATCATTTATATTCTTTCATGTGAACACTAGTAGGCCCTACTTTTGACAAATACAAAGGCCTACAGAGCACAAAGAGAGGGTATTAGAAATAATCTTTTATTACTTTTTTATTGAGTGGACCGATTTAATGGTTTTACCTAATTAGCATAATTGATACTAATTAAATACAAATTTGCATAAATGCTTTTTAGTAATTTTTCAAACTTTGTATTCAGTATCCAACCATCTATGTGCTGCCAATTTCCATGTAAATATCTTGAAAAAATAGAAAAGTTATTAAGAAAACTAGATAGAACTCGACGCCAACGGTGTCGATGGGGACGCCTCCGCCCGGTAGACTACATGCCTTATTAAATCTAAAATGACCTGGTGAAATTACTTGTATCAGACTTGGAGATATTGTGTTCACAAGGTTTTCGGACAGACATTTGACCTCACAGTGACCTTGACCTTAGACCTTTTGATCTCAAAATCTAATCAGTTCATATTTGTCCCAAATGCACAAATGGTGAAAGTTTGGTGAAATTCCTTTCATTGGCCTTTGAGATATCGTGTTCACAAGGTTTCGGGACGGACGGACGCACGGACGGACAGACGCACGGACAGACAGACAACCGAAAACATAATGCCTCCTGCACATTAAGGTGGCGGAGGCATAAAAACATTTGCTCTCCTTGGTGAATGAGGCCCATTTTGGACCATGTGACTCTCATACAGAATATTCCAGCAGTTTTCGAAAAATTAAGCCGTTTTTCAATCTCTGATTTGTAATATGTCTAGAACGGATAAACATATTTTAATTCTGGAAAAGTCTGTTGTTCCGCATTCATTCATCTCATCTCATTATCTCTAGCCGCTTTATCCTGTTCTACAGGGTCGCAGGCAAGCTGGAGCCTATCCCAGCTGACTACGGGCGAAAGGCGGGGTACACCCTGGACAAGTCGCCAGGTCATCACAGGGCTGACACATAGACACAGACAACCATTCACACTCACATTCACACCTACGGTCAATTTAGAGTCACCAGTTAACCTAACCTGCATGTCTTTGGACTGTGGGGGAAACCGGAGCACCTGGAGGAAACCCACGCGGACACGGGGAGAACATGCAAATTCCACACAGAAAGGCCCTCGCCGGCCCCGGGGCTCGAACCCAGGACCTTCTTGCTGTGAGGCGACAGCGTTAACCACTACACCACCGTGCCGCCCCTGTTCCGCATTCAATTCTGAATTCAATGAGACCACTTTCAAGCAATTTGGACTGAATTTGAATTTTCATGTAACGCGGCTGTAACAAACCAGACGCTCGCGGATTATGAACGAACTCAAGGTTTTAATGAGCACAACGGAAAAAGTCAATGTACAAAAGCCAGGCCAGGTCAATACCGAGAGATCCAAAACAGTAACGAGGGCTAGACAAATCGTGGGCAGGAAACGGGAATCAGAAAAACACAGGCAATCTGAACGCAAGGGCTAGGCAAATCGTAATCGGAAAGCATACACAGGAACACAATCAGAACGATAACGCTCAGTAGGCTCACGAAATGTAGAAGCAATACTGTGCGATGAACAAAACAAACAAAGGGGTATAAATACAAACGGAAGCAAAAAGGTACAGGTGATGGTGATTAGGACTCGGGGGAGCCACTCCTAGGAAGTGGCTCCGGGTTGGCTGACGGAGTGCACGCGGTAGTGACTGGTGTGTGAGAGGGATTGTGGGAAGTGGAGTCCTGAGTGTTGGGTGAGCCCGGGACCGTGACATTTCACCTGATATGCCTACTTAAGAATGCAAATCTGTCCGAAGAGCTCCTCGAGATGACCCCTGCCCCAAGACTGTGGCGCATCCCGAAAAATCGGGGCTGAAAGAGCAGCTCGAGTCGATGGTCCGCAAACCGCAAAGACGGAGGCGTGACTATCCCTGGGCACTCGTATTGTATGAAACATATAATAAAGCCGCTAGACTTGTAATTTCAAAACAGATGGTTTCCTCCTTTGAATATTTATAACAATCAGGGCAGACTCTCATATCTGTGTGTGGGACTGAGCCCGGGGCCATGACGGTGTTAAGTGTTGAAGCTTAATGAAACAGAATTTGTAAGGAATGCGTGTGAATGAAAAGGAACACCGCTGAACACGGGTGGAGGAGCAGCTCTCTCTGTGTGGCCTCTCGAACCTTTTAAAGCAGCCACTCTCATTCACACAGGCAAGAAATCCCCGATGTGTCATCTCTCCAGCTATCTCTAGAGTAAATCTTCTACGTACAAGGCTAATGAAATGCTTTTTTTTTTTTTTTTTAATCTCACGTACTGAATCTCGTCTTACCTGCCAGACTGTCTCTTAACCTCTGAACAGAAATTCCATGAATTCTAAACAGAGAATCAGTTCAACAATACAACATCGCGTCCCGGTACGCCACAGAACGCTGGATTCTGATTGGTCAGTAGTTGCTGATTCATTTTTTTTTTTTTTTTGAAGGAGTCTGCAGCATCAGGACTTTACACTTTACACACATATATACATTTTTTTTTAGTAACTGCTTTATGACTGCTTTATTTTTTTGTCTTATTAACTTCAGGAGAGAGAAAAAAGCAAGGCTGGTGAGGGAACGACTGTTTATAGCTGCTATAACGTAAGTGAGAACAGGAACGAACGTGATTCGTGGACGTTCCACAATTTTACATGTGACTATAAACGTATAGAAAGTGTAACAATATAGATTTAAAAAAAAAAAAAATCAAATCAAAAATTGATAGCTTTTGCAAATTGCTCCGGTGTAACTAAAGAGTCTTCGGGTCGTGCTTTTATAGGAAAGTAATCAGCCGGTTAGTGGTGGTAAGAGTCCTGTATTAACAGTAACAGCTGATTGTTTTGGAATAACAGCACGCCCGTAACTTTTATTCTGTACGTAATTTAGGAAGAATTTTGTTTGTTTTTGTTTGTGGACAAAATGGCAGATATGAGTCGCTTCTCATGAGTCATACTGTACTGTTTTTAGAAACATGGAGCATTTTTTAAACTGCAACAAACGGTTAGGTAAATATGATGGAACAAAAACGAAATGGTGCTGCAGATATAGATTTATATCAACTGTTAAGCAGCGTCATGTTGAACACGATAAAGTGCTTTAACCAACCAGAAACTCAACACCATGTGCATCCCCGTCTCTCTCTCTCTCTCTCTCTCTCTGTTTCACTCTGTCTGTCTCTCTCTGTCTCTTTCACTCTCTCTCTCTTTGTCTCTTTCATTCTCTCTCTGTCTCTCTTTCACTCTCTGTCTCTGTCTGCCTGTCTCTCTCACTCTCTTTCACTCTCTCTCTCTCTCTCTCTCTCTTTGTCTCTTTCATTCTCTCTCTGTCTCTCTTTCACTCTCTGTCTCTGTCTGCCTGTCTCTCTCACTCTCTTTCACTCTCTCTCTCTTTGTCTCTTTCATTCTCTCTCTGTCTCTCTTTCACTCTCTGTCTCTGTCTGCCTGTCTCTCTCTGTCTCTTTCACTCTCTCTCTCTCTCTCTCTCTCTTTGTCTCTTTCATTCTCTGTCTCTCTTTCACTCTCTGTCTCTGTCTGCCTGTCTCTCTCACTCTCTTTCACTCTCTCTCTCTCTCTTTGTCTCTTTCATTCTCTCTCTGTCTCTCTTTCACTCTCTGTCTCTGTCTGCCTGTCTCTCTCACTCTCTTTCACTCTCTCTCTCTCTTTGTCTCTTTCATTCTCTCTCTGTCTCTCTTTCACTCTCTGTCTCTGTCTGCCTGTCTCTCTCACTCTCTTTCACTCTGTCTCTGTCTGCCTGTCTCTCTCACTCTCTTTCACTCTCTGTCTCTGTCTGCCTGTATGTCTGTTTCTCTCACTCTCTTTCACTCTCTGTCTCACTCTCTCTTTGTCTCCCTGTCTCTTTTACTCTCTCTGTCTCGCTCTTTCTCTCTGTCTGCCTATCTGTCTCTGACTGTCTCTCTCTGTCTGTCTCTCTCTCTTTTGCCCTCTCCATCTCTCTGTCTGTCTCTCTTTCTTTGTCTTTCTGTCTCTCTGTCGGTCTGTCTCTGTCTCACTCTCTGTATCTTTCTCTCTTTCGCTCTCTCTGTCTCTTGGTATCTCTCTCTCTGTCTGTCTCTCTCTGTCTCACTGTCTCTTGGTATCTCTCTCTGTCTCTCTCTCTGTCTCTCTCTCTCTTTTGCTCTCTCCATCTCTCTGTCTGTCTCTCTTTCTTTGTCTGCCTTTCTGTCTCTCTGTCGGTCTGTCTCTCTGTCTCACTCTCTCTTGGTATCTCTCTCTGTGTCTGTCTCTCTGTCTCACTGTCTCTTGGTCTCTCTCTCTCTCTGTCTCATTCTCTGTGTCTCCGTCTCTTTGTATCTCTCTCTCTGTCTCTATCTCTCTCTCTCTCTCTCTCTCTCTGCAGAGTATGATATCCTCCATCGTGAACAGCACTTACTATGCAAACGTGTCTGCGGCGAAGTGTCAGGAATTTGGACGTTGGTATAAACATTTCAAGAAGACAAAAGACATGATGGGTAAGCCAAACAGCCATGGCGTCGTGTTACACGTGTTACTCTGTCTCATTACACCTGCCATTCATCTGCTGTTGTTTTTTTCTTTGTTTAATGCAAATGCATTTTTTATTTACGTGATATATTTTTGGTGTTACATTCCCATTGTAATAATTATTTTATTATAATCACTTCCTGATTCTTTTTACGTTAAAAGGAGTTCTCAAAACGGGTTAAAGAGCTGAGATTTCGGCCACAGGTTACAGTTTATTATTATTATTATTTTTATTATTATTGGCACAGCTACATTGTACTGTATGTAGCTAATAAATTTACAGCTCACTTTAAACGATCGTAGGATATCAATGGCTTTTTTTTACCTTGCAAAGCATTTTATTTGATGGAAAGGTCTGAAAGGAACAACAAAACGTCAAGAACAACATCCAAACCCGAGCACGTGATACTGTAACACGGTTCAAATGAATATTTTGGCATTGAGCAGAATTGGCACTCGTGGTAAAGGGCTCACTGAGGGTCCGATGCCAACTGCATAAGACTGTAAATAATTAAGCGCAGATCTGTGTAGATTGATTACAGCAAAATGGATGGCGTTTAAACTTCTCGGAAGAGAACGGTAGGTGTAGTTTATTGTTAAAATACAATCGCAGATTTAAAAAGGTACGAAATTGTACTTTTGCTTATCTTGTCGGTGATATTTTTCATTAAGTGTATACCTTTTTGTACTTAGGATGTTTTACCGAGAAAGTAGCATGTATTATTAATAAATAAATAAATAAATAAGCAAACATTCAATAATGTGTTAAATAATCTCTAACCGTAAGAGAGCACACCACAGGTTCATCAGTTTGCTTTTAATACATAGCAGAGCATATTGTGGTAATAATACGGGGTAAAATATTTCAAACCTTCTGATTTTTTGTTGTTCAAATAGAAACAGTTTATAACGCTCCGATGTTTTCACACTTCTGTGAGAGACACACATGAATACACACGTCAATACATGAGTGTTTTATATACAGCGTAATGGTTAGTACGAAAAAAAAAAACCAAAAAGGTGCCAAAAATTAAAGATTAAGTACAAAATTTTAATATGAAATCAGTCAGTTTGCAATTAAATTTATGTCCAAAAAATTATTTTAAAAATTCATCACCAAACTGTTAATCATGAGGGAGCAGTTTGTGGATAAATTGGCAGCAAAACAGGGGGAAAAAATAATTTTATTATTTTTATTTCATATCGAGAAAAGGAAATTGTTTTAAAATATATATATTTTTAATTTAAAATATTTTAAAAATAAGTAATAAACTATTAAACAAGAAAGACCAGGAAATGTTTGCATTTTGCAATAATAAATAAATAAATTTAAATCATTTTTACTATCAGATCAGCTGCTTTCAATCGAAGATTATAATTGTTTTTAAAATAAATATCAATTTACTTTTTATTTTTATATATATATTGATACTGGGATCCTGGTGTGTATTGTAACATTTTTTTTTCACAACATTCATATTATATCATCATATTTCCCATCTCGAATATATAATGTATAAAATATAATATTTAAGATTTAAGAAAAAAAGGCATTGAGAAATAACTTCATGTGAAAGGGAATACATTTTGCTGAAATTTTCAATCCGTAAACACACCGCATGCGTAACTGAAGTCAGGGTGTGCTCCTTATCGTTCGTTACACACCCAAAAAAAAAAAAAAAACACAAACAAACCCACAAACACCTCTTGAGGTGAGTCACACTGATATATTTAATCTCATGCCAGACCACTCGATGAAACATCTGCCCCCCACCCGCCTCCCTCTCCCCTCCCCTCCCCTCCCCCACCACATCCCACCCCATCCTACACGTGCTTATTCCGACCCACTAACACTTTCTATCTCTCTCCACACCTGTGTGTGTCTGTGTGTGTGTGTGTGTGTATATGTGTGTGTGTACACCAACATGCGCAGTCGTGCGCCAACCCTCCCAGCTGGAGGGCTACCTGGGGACGTGCGTCCTCCATGACAGCCCACGTGCCACCGCAGTAGGTAGGTCACGTGACACAGACGGCCACTCCCCTTACGACTTAATCATCGTTCATGACGCCGAGCTGAGATTTGGCCTCCGAGCGGCTCTCAGTGCGGATAATGACGCTCAGGAGGCACACGAGACGTTTAACCCGGGGTGCCACAATTAGCAAAGAGGGGTTTAAACTAGCGTGCACGGTCATGGAGTTGTTTTTGGAGATTGGCTTTAGATGAGAACAGTGTGAGCCGGGTCTCTTTAAGGCTGAGTTGAGTGTGGGGGAGGTGTGTCTGTGTGTGTGTGAGAGAGAGAGAGAGAGCTGTCCGACTGCGCAGCAATGAAGTGAGATGGAGTCCTGCTGTTCTCTCGGGCCTCTCTCAGGGCCTCTCTCTCTCTCTCTCTCTCTCTCTCTCTCTCTCTCTCACATTCCCTCTCCTATTGTGCCGCTAATCCCAACTCTCTCAGCGCCAGATTCCACAGAAGAAACTACCGTTCTGTGTCTGTTTCAGCAGGGCCTTTAAACCTTTTGCTCCATCCTTTCAATTTGCATGTGTGTGATACGTGTGTGTGTGTGTGTGTGTGTGTGTGTGCCCCCAGCACTTTTAGACGGATCGGAATAAAGCGAACGCAAAGGCGCACCGTAACATCAGCCTGCCGGAATGAGGGGGATTATGAGAAAGCTTTGATTATGACTGAGCCCCCTCACTTTTTTTTTTTCGCGCTCGCACTGAAAGGAACAGCAGCGGCTTCCTTTGTGTTTGCCGTCACTAAAGACCCAAGCTTGTGTTCCTGTGATTATTCTATAGCTATCTAGACAGATTCCATGCTCTTAATCTCTTGTGTTTATCTCGCATTGAAATTTTGACGAGTTGCCATCATACGCTTTGTTTCTTCTTCCCCTAAAAAAAAAAAAAAAAACCCCTTCGGAAAGATATTTTGCGTGAACGTTGCCCTGCAAATTTTTCCCCTGCGTATACGTACGTTGGTGTCGAACGTCTTTAATTTCTCCTGATTTAAACAAATCCTTTTAAACGAATACGCCCCGAATGTCTGGAGGAGCCGTGACTAGCCGTGACGCCATGGCCTCCCGCTTAAACCTCCACGCTTACAGTCACAACAGACCTTTTCATTTTCGGATTTTCCAGCCCGTTGTTTTGCGGGCTCCCGCACGTCAATTAAAAAGAGCTGAGATATTTATAACAGTAAATACCATCAACAGTACCAAATAGATGCCTTATTCTCCCGGTCGTGTTGGAACTAGCCTGAGAGTGAGGGCTTGTCCGTGAGAGTCGAGCTCCACTGAGCCCTTCCTTCTGCTATATTTATCCTGAAAATTTCACATTTGCCAGCTCGCGTTCTTGAAAATTAGGAGCATAAAGGGCAATTCAGACGCTCTGCTCTTTGGCCATACACACGAGGCCTGTTGTTGTTGCTCACATGATCGGGTCACGGACGTTATAAACTAATTTGGGAAGCTGCCAACTTGCAGGTCATGAGCCCTTTTTGATGATTGTCTTGTCTTCAGTGTTCCATCAACACGTGGCTTGGACAGATTAGTGGCTTTAAAGTTAATTCTTCAAAGGTGCTGATGACTTTGTTAGTCACAAGTCGTTTTCTTGATGTCCATTAGTCACCCAGGCTTCTGGAGCTGACTAATGCCCCTTTTCCACCAAAGCAGTTCCAGGGCTGGTTCGGGGCCAGTGCTTAGTTTGGAACCGGGTTTTCTGTTTCCACTGACAAAGAACTGGCTCTGGGGCCAGAAAAACCGGTTCCAGGCTAGCACCAACTCTCTGCTGGACCAGAGGAAAGAACCGCTTACGTCAGCGGGGGGGCGGAGTTGTTAAGACCGACAACAATAACAAGACCGCGAAAGATCACCATTTTTAAGCGACGAGAAGCAGCAGCTGTACAAACGCGAAGTCATCCATTATTATTATTATTGTTGTTGCTGCTGCTTCTTCCGCGTTGTTTTTGCTTCGATATTCGCGCCAAGGTTTATGCAAACGTAGCGACGTAACTGACGTATACAGCGACGTAATGACGTATACAGCGACGTAATGACGTGTCTTCTCTTAGCACCGTGAGCGATGGAAAAGCAAACTGGTTCTCAGCTGGCTCGCAAGTTGAACGAGTTGTGAACCAGCACTGGCCCCGAACCAGCCCTGGAACTGATTTGGTGGAAAAGGGGTATAAGAGGCTGTCCACACGGCAACGGATTCAGGTGAATCTGATAAAATTGTTTATCATTTCGGCCTGGCGTCCACACGGCACCGGCGTTTTGGGTGCCCCAAAACGATATTTTTTGAGAACGGGTTCCAGAGTGGAAAAATCTGGCAACGGCGCCGTTGCGAAGTCGTCTGGATGAGTAGAACGGATTTGTTTACGATGACGTCACAACCACATGACTAGAACAAGCAGCACTCTCGCTGTTTTGTATGAACCACTGCATTGCATTCACTTTTGTATACAGCTTTTCTTTTAAATAAACAAGTAACTGAACCATTTCTTGAATTTCTTTTTTTTTATTGGCTAAGACTGCTTTTCAAAATGTTCACACACAATATAAAAAGTTATATAAATTATATAAAAATGCTTTTCAAAATATTCACACACAATAAGAAAATTAAGTTATATAAAACTATGCACACTAATAAAACTAATTTGGACACACAGAAGGCACGATTTCCTCGCATAGTCGCAGCCATCTTCTTGTTGTTGTTGTGTGTTTATTCCTGTGAGTGCTTCACGCCGGGTAGAAGAAGGGGTTTATGCGCATGCGTCCTACTTCTTCTATTGTTCTGGTGTCTCCGATGGGACCGTCTTACAGCGCACGTAGAGGTGTGGCATGTGTATTGCATCGTTTTCAGCAAGCGTTGCGTTGCCATATGTACCTGATATTTTACTGATCCGTTGCCCATGTGGACACGATATTTTTTAAAATAAAATCTCATTGCCGTTGTCGTGTGGATGTAGCCTAAATCTAGAACCTAAAGTAGCCATGCTAACATCACAGACTAACTGATTAGCATCGACGCAGCTTGTTTTCTCAGAGTTGGATGACGCTTTGCGTCTTCCTTTGCAGCTTGTAAATTCTGGTTCACTATCTGCTTCGTCCCTAATACATGAAGTGCTTCCTTCCTCGACATCCTTTGCATCTCTGAACTATTACAGAGCCCTTAAACTTGTTTATCATCATGTGAACACGACACAAGCTTAGCTGTTAAGCGATTAGAGGTGTCACTGATTTTGTACTGTACAACTGATTTAACTGTTAGCATTAACGCTTCTCGCTCTTCTCTCTGTGTGTCTTGTAGCCGAAATGGACGGCTTGTCAGAGCTCTCGCCACCCGGAACCAACCACCTGAGCTTCAGTCAGCAGCCCATCCCGGGCAGCACGGCCGAGCAGCCCCCGTCCCCGGTGCCTCTGGCCCACAGCGGTCAGGCCCCAGGCCGTGCCCAGCTTCCCGGTCTCCACCCCGGCCTGGTGTCCAGCCCCATCAGTCCTCAACTGGTCAACCAACAGATTGTCATGGCGCAGATCCTGAACCAGCAGTACGCCGTGAACCGTCTCCTGGCGCAGCAATCCCTGAACCAGCAGTACCTGAACCACCCGCCGGTCAGCCGGGCTCTCAGCAAGCCTCTGGATACGCAGGTGTCCTCCAACACAGAAGTCTCCTCCGAGATCTACCAATGGGTGAGGGACGAGCTGAAGAGAGCCGGGATCTCGCAGGCCGTGTTCGCTCGCGTCGCGTTCAACAGGACTCAGGTATGACGAATGTCCTGCGTTAACAGCTGTTACGACGATGAAGCTTTCAAGTCAGTACTGATCCCGCCCATTCTGTTCAAACCGTCTAGAAGCTACTACATAGCTAGTAGTTGTCAAGGTTGAAATGTTGTGTTGGGCACATACAGTGATTTCGAGTCAAGTTCAGTATTTCTGAGAGGTTTCAAGCAACCACATGTATTTCCCTAAAACCTGAAATCTCCAGATGGTCGTGATTAGCTTGGAGATGGAAGGAAACTTTGTGATCTGCACTGTTTACTAAGCAGAATAAGCAAAACGTCAAGACTTGGTTTTTCTTCAATTGAATGATCTTGACTTGTTGTTGCAGTAGGACTGCCATATCTGCTGACTCGGTAACCGCTGTTTCAGTTTTCCGTGGTTTACCTCAGGACGAAAATATTAAGCGGAAACATCAGTCGTAAAATGAGAGAGAGAGAGAGAGAGAGAGAGAATTCACATAACTGTTATTACAGTATATTGTTATAATTACCTCCAACAACTATGTTTCGGAGGGTTCGCCTCCGTTTGCTTGTTTGCTTGACTTTTCCCAATGTAACTCAAAAAGTAGTGAATGGATTTTGATGAAATTTGGAGGAAAGGTGGGTCTTGGGCCAAGGAACAATTGCTTAGATTTTGATGCAAATCCAGATAGGTACGTGGATTCAGGACCCAAATGTGTATGTGGATCCAGGACTTGTTTGTCTGTTCCCAACATATCTCAAAAAGTAGTGAACGGATGTTGATGAAATTTGGTGGAAAGGTGGGTCATGGACGATGGAATAATTGTTTAGATTTTGATGCAAATACAAATATGTATGTTAACATAGTAAACACCTGGATATTCTAATATGTAGCTTGGTGGAGATGTGCGCTCTACCGAGTGCATGTACTCGAATCCAGGATACAATATGTATGCAGATACAGCATTTTTTTTTTTTGCCTGTTCCCAATGTAACTCAAAAAGTAGTGAACGGATTTTGATGAAATTTGGTGGAAAGGTGGGTCATGGACGAACGAACAATTGATAAGATTTTGATGCACATCTGGACATGTATTCGAATCCAGGATCCAGATATGTTTGCAGATCCAGGATTGTTTTGTCTTTTCCCAGTGTAACTCAAAGTAGCAAACAGATTTTAATGAAATGTGGAGGAAAGGTGGATCCTGGATGAAAGAACAACTGTTTAGATTTTGATGCAAATCTGGATATGTATAAGGATCCAGGATCCAGATGTGCATGTAGAGCCAGGATTTTTTTGTCTGTTCCCAATGTAACTCAAAAAGTAGTGAACGGATTGTGATGAAATTTGGTGGGAAGGTGGGTCATGGACGAAGAAACAATTGTTTAGATTTTGATGCAAATACAAATATGTATGTTAACATAGTAAACACCTGGATATTCTAATATGTGGCTTGGCAGAGATATGCGCTCTACTGAGTGCCCTTCTAGTCGTTCTATTTTATTATTAGTTAGTGTTGTTGGTGTCATATTGTGTGTGATTTATAAACTTTATCAGAGATATGTATGTACGTACATGAAAAACAGGCTTCGCTACTTTCCATGGTTTCATCTAGCCACATTAAATCTTGTAACGTATCCTCTGCGGAGCCAACGCTCCCACTGTACATTGTTTATGATTGCGAGCCAAGCCTGGTTTACTATCCAAGCTTTTCAGTTGAAGAGACTTCAGATATTCACTGAAAAGAAGCAAAACTGTGAATGTTAGCGAATGGACTTGGAGGTATTGACCAAGCCAGCTGAAATTTCACAGCACTTAGCTCTCCAGGATCTGTTTTGGCTGAATTATCTGGATAACTGATGACTCATTATTTGTTCTTCATTAAGTTTTCCCAGCTAGATTTTGTCACAAGTGATTAGTCATGATTTACAGTTACGGTTTATAAAACCCTTGTAAACGTAAACCTGTATGTTGCAATGTTTGATACTGAGAAGTGTCACATACAGACATAAATACATCAACATACACTATCGTTCAAAAGTTTTGGGGTCACCCAGACAATTTTGTGTTTTCCATGAAAAGTCACACTTTTATTTACCACCATAAGTTGTCAAATGAATAGAAAATATAGTCGAGACATTTTTCTGGCCATTTTGACCATTTAATCGACCCCACAAATGTGATGCTCCAGAAACTCAATCTGCTCAAAGGAAGGTCAGTTTTATAGCTTCTCATCTCATTATCTGTAGCCGCTTTATCCTGTTCTACAGGGTCGCAGGCAAGCTGGAGCCTATCCCAGCTGACTACGGGCGAAAGGCGGGGTACACCCTGGACAAGTCGCCAGGTCATCGCAGGGCTGACACATAGACACAGACAACCATTCACACTCACATTCACACCTACGGTCAATTTAGAGTCACCAGTTAACCTAACCTGCATGTCTTTGGACTGTGGGGGAAACCGGAGCACCCAGAGGAAACCCACGCGGACACGGGGAGAACATGCAAACTCCGCACAGAAAGGCCCTCGCCGGCCCCGGGGCTCGAACCCGGACCTTCTTGCTGTGAGGCGACAGCGCTAACCACTACACCACCGTGCCACCTTTATAGCTTCTCTAAAGAGCTAAACTGTTTTCAGCTGTGCTAACATGATTGTACAAGGGTTTTCTAATCGTCCATTAGCCTTCTGAGGCAATGAGCAAACACATTGTACCATTAGAACACTGGAGTGAGAGTTGCTGGAAATGGGCCTCTATACACCTATGGAGATATTGCACCGAAAACCAGACATTTGCAGCTAGAATAGTCATTTACCACATTAGCAATGCATAGAGTGTATTTCTGATTAGTTTAAAGTGATCTTCATCGAAAAGAACAGTGCTTTTCTTTCAAAAATAAGGAATTTTCAAAGTGACCCCAAACTTTTGAACGGTAGTGTATCAAGAGCATTAATTCCAGGTTTCTGTTAAAGACCGTGAGATTGTTTTGTTGACAGTCAGAACGCTGAATCATTCCCTACCAGCAAAGTGCCATACATCAGCTATGACATGTTTGCCTGATGCGTGTCACTACAAGTAGGCCACATTATGCTAATCACTTTTCTCTGGGAAGAAACGATGGAATGCTCTCGGAGAAGGAAGCTCCATGCTGGTTGTTGTGGGAATAAACAGACAAGGCTAGACTGTTGTCACGGAGAACATGATGGAATGAGAGAGAGAGAGAGAGATTTGCAAGCCAGGGCCTGGAGGATTTGTATTAACTCATTATCCCATCGCTCTGAGGTTGAGGAATGATATATGGCTGGATATACTCTCATATCTATTGTCTTTATAGGAAATAATGACATACACGGATTCTTTAATGATGGATTAGCAAAGACATGTTTTGTGTTGCTTGCTTGTGCATGTTGCTTGACTAATTCGACCAAACTATGTGCTGAGGAGGAAATTCCAGAGTCGGCTTCAAGAGTCTTTCTGAGATACTGAAAAACTTAGCAAAGTGGTTCAACACAACAATAAACTGGTGGACATGACGTCAACATCGTAGCCCAGTGGACAAGTAGATTTAAGAACCAGAAAAAGAAACATTCGCAAAACAAAAGGGTTCATTTGGTGTGTAGCGGTGTGTAAACGCAAGGTATGTGGAAACACTGACAAAACTTTGCGACAAATTTTCAAATAATATTTTTTGACGCGATAGTGCTTCCCGTCCCTGAACGTTCCACCAATAGAGCGCTGACTGTGGTGCTTGGACCCCTAATTACTGCATAAGAATGTCGGTTCTTAAGAATGTGGGTTCCACCAAAGAAATTAAAAAAAAAAAAAAAAATCACAGACCCACTGAATATGTTTCACAGACCCCACTTTGAGAACCATTGGTTAATTTTAAAGCGTTTAGCTAGCACCTAGCTAATTAGCTTGCTGTACATTTTTACCTGCCACTTTTTAGTCAATAATGTTCCTAGGCAACCAAAACATGAGACTTGGAAGCACTCTGGAGCAGTTAGTTTCCTAAAATATTACACTTATGATATGTCCATCTCGAACCTGGCTCTCCACAACTGCCTGGGAAGCCCACACCCAGTCACTGATCTCCCCACCCCCCTCCCACCACCACCACCTCACCCGGCATCTGCAATGGAGATAATATCAATGGAGAAAGATGTTCCGCATAGCTCAGGGAAGGTTCATTACAGCTCCATGTGGCTTTGAAGTCGTGCGAAAGCGATAAGAATCTACTGGAAAGCGTGGAGCGTGAACATTGATTCATGTTTTTTTCACGCAAATTGGCACCCTGTGCTATTATTCTATACTATTTCTTGACGTGCCTTTTTCCTTTCCTTGTAATATTTATCGTACACTCTATGGCAGCTGGTTAATTCTGAGTGCTTGTGGCGTGTCACGGCGTCTGTAGAGTCTGTCATGGCTCCACAAAGCGTTGAGATGTAAAGAAGCACAGCACAATCGTGCATTTGTATTGAATTATGGAATTGTTGCAACCGATTGATTGTGTGTGTACTGCACGTGCTGGTATATTTCACCCAAGCCCCCCGGATACTTTCTCCGAGTTGATTTTCTGTCACCGTTTCACTCAGGGATTATTATCGGAGATCCTGAGAAAAGAGGAAGACCCCAAAACGGCGTCTCAGTCCCTGCTGGTGAACCTGAGGGCCATGCAGAACTTCCTGCAGCTGCCCGAGGCCGAGAGAGACCGTATTTATCAGGAGGAGAGGGAGAGGAGTTTAACAGCGGCATCCTCAATGGGCCCCGCGCCGCTTATTAGCACTCCTCCGACACGCCCTGTCCAGGTAATCGTCTGATTCATACACTAATAATATGTTGATTATTAGTAGCACATAGATAGCACACTCATTAACCTTGTATGGTATATTTTCGATTCTGTGTACTGTTGGAGATTTCAGGAAAAAAGTCGAATTGATTTTCTCCTTATGCAAATCATAAACGGCAGCCGGATGTATGGATAGAAACATCCATATACACAGGTGTAGCTGTGTTTTAGGACCCAAACATGAACAGTCACTAAGTTTCAATAGCCGACTGATGTTAAGTTAAAAGACTAGCCTGTTTGCTAGCTAACATAAATAAAACGTAAACAATTTTTTGCACTATTTTCCAATTTCTTATATGCTTGCAAGCCTCATTGTAGGCAGACATTTACTAAACATGTATTTATATTTTAGTGAAGCTGTGTGTAATGGTTTCCACCAAATCCGAACTAAAAATCCCACCAAATTTGCAATCATATTTTTTTTCTTCGTACTCACACGCATATATCGATGAACGCCAACCAAGCACGTTCACAACATAGCCGATTTGATGCCCTAAAGATTTGATGCTCTCAGAATCCCATGAAATGATAACTAAATGGTGAAAAAGCACCTAAGCATGACATGCGCTAAATCTTCAACTAATTCAGCTCAGCTACTGCAGCGCTTCAGCTAACACGAACGGACACATAAAGTAATCGTCCTCGTATATGGGTGGGGCGTCATTACTTTTGTCTTAATCGTATGGGCAGGCGGCTGCAGGCAACTTAAGTGAATTTGTTTTGGATAGCTTCCCTTCAAGTCGTTAACATGAAACGAAATTTTCATCGAACTTAACAGCGTCGTCTGCGTATAAAACCGCAGTAAATTGCGCCAGTTCTACGATTCGTAGATGATCATTCAAGGGTCTTGTTAGTGAGAAACAGGAAACCTTGTCGTATGCAAACATTTTTCCGAACGAGTTGAAATGTTCTGTGAACACGAGCGTTTCTTAGGTAAATAATCCCGTGAACTGTTTGTCCGTAATAAAGTTGAAATATAGCCCTAGCTAGCGCATGGCACCATGAAAATATGTCGTGCAGTTCAGCGTCAAATTTGAAACAGTTATGCACGCTGAGTGTCCTACAGTTAGCGAGAAACATGTGATAATGTTTTCCCTACGTACTGCATACTTCAGGTGCACCGTAGTGGACACAAAGCCAGGCTTTTTATTCGGGATGAAGCCCCGTCTCCTGCTCACGCACACTGAGATCTGCATAGTAGCAAAGCCTGTAACGCCATTGGTGTTCGCTCAAGTGTGTATGTGTTTGTGTGTGAATGTGTGTGCTCAAACCAGAGTGTAGGAGTGAACCAGATGCTGCTTTCCAGTTCAGATCCCAGAATCAGCTGCTACTCCGACTCGGTTAGTTCAGCCGTTACTCTTGTTTATTTGGTTCATCAGGCATGCGAGGTTCTGCGCAGCCTATTAGACTTTTAGACATTCTGCTACATTTATGAGTCATGTTGGTATTTTAGGTATGTACGAGTTTCAACTGTGATTGCATATAAGGAAATCTTATGTTTAATCATTCAAAAAAGAAAAAAGAAACTGAATATCATTATATATATATATATATATATATATATATATATATATATATACAGTATATATACACACACGCAGTACTGTGCAAAAGTGTTAGGCACCCTATTTTTTTTTTCACACAAACTTTGTTATATATTTCTATTTTATGACTTCTACATTATCAAGTCAGGACAAGAACATTTTAGAGTTCCAAATGTTCATTTTTTTTTTTTATAGCACTAAATTAAATAAAAGGCAACTAGTAGGCATATCAGCTGAAAATTCAAATTCAGTCCAAATTGCTTGAAACTGCTCTCATCGAATTCAGAATTGAATGCAGAACAACATACTTTTCATCTCATCTCATTCTCTCTAGCCGCTTTATCCTTCTTCAGGGTCGCAGGCAAGCTGGAGCCTATCCCAGCTGACTACGGGCGAAAGGCGGGGTACACCCTGGACAAGTCGCCAGGTCATCACAGGGCTGACACATAGACACAGACAACCATTCACACTCACATTCACACCTACGCTCAATTTAGAGTCACCAGTTAACCTAACCTGCATGTCTTTGGACTGTGGGGGAAACCGGAGCACCCGGAGGAAACCCACGCGGACACGGGGAGAACATGCAAACTCCACACAGAAAGGCCCTCGCCGGACCCGGGGTTCGAACCCAGGACCTTCTTGCTGTGAGGCGACAGCGCTAACCACTACACCACCGTGCCGCCCACAACGTACTTTTTACAGAATTAAAACATGTTGATCCGTTCTTGAGATATGACAAATCAGAGATTGAAAAACAGCTTAATTTTTCGAAAACTGCCGTAATATTCTGTACGAGAGTCACATGGTCCAAATTGGGCCTCATTAACCAAGGAGATCAAAAGTTTTTTCTTAATAACGTTTCTGTTTTTCAAGATATTTACATGGAAATTGGCAGCAAATAGATGGTTGTGTACTGAATACAAAGTAAAAAAATATATATAGTAAAAACAAATTATGCAAATTAGTATTTAATTTGTATTAATTATGCAAATTAGGTTAAACCGTTAAATCGGTGCACTCGATAGAAAAGTAATAAAAGATTATTTCTAATACCCTCTTTGTGCTCTGTAGGCCTTTGTGCTTCTCAAAAGTAGGGCCTACTAGTGTTTATATGAAAGAATGTAAATGATTATTTCGATTAATATTCACAGCTTTCAAGGCGAACCTCGAAAAAACTGTCTGATCCACATCCAATAAACAATTCACATTAACTGAACTGAAATTGACACTCGCGTTTCTGACTTACGGTTTTTTAAAATATCATTCCGACCACTAAGATCTCAACATTTTTCATCAAAAATATATAACTCCAGTTATATTCTAAAATAGTTATTTATTGACAGGAATCAGTTTGATTTGAAAAAATAAGTAGGTAAAGCTATGAAAACTCACTTCAAAGTCTCCCGTGAATCCTAACATCAAAACTAGCGGAGGGAAAATTTTACTGAATCCTTCATCAGAAACAGTGAGAGCGAGAGAACATCCCTATAAATAAAAGTTATCGGATTGATATTGATGAGTAATCCAGTCGGAAACCGATCAGAAGAGAGAGAGAGAGAGACTGACCACTTTCCTGTGACTCAAAAAGAAAAGCACCGTCAGTTTCCCGACGTCCCGTGAGCAGAGTTTTTACTCTGTTTTACCGACTTCAACCTGCCATTACTCCCAAAGTACTGAACAGATCTTAACCAGATACATTTCTCTGGAAAGCAGAGATTATAAGCTTTTTAATCATAATATTCATGATAGAAAATATTCAAGAGTTAAACAATGACAGATTTGGAAACTTAGATGAGCGTCTGCATGGACAATTTTCACAGCACGGCCAGCGAGCGTCTGATACGCCTGCTGCTATTTTTTTAAATCAAAGGGTCATGCCACACCAATTATTGACTTTGTTTCATTTATTATGGCTTACTGATGACCGTTTATAGTATTTTTTTTAATGTTGAAACATTTCATTTCATTATTTTGAAGCATTTTTTTCTACAGCATTTCTTTACGTGTGCCGAAGACTTTTGTACAGTACCGTACATGCGTACGTCTCAGACATATTGCCCGATGTGTGAGCATTTATCTCTCCAGCTGTCAAGGTTCCCTGTGCCAAGAGCGTACCCATGGTAAAGCATACCAACATGACGCAACCTTGTAACATCAGCAGACTACTCTGAGGCCTACGGCAGACTCTCTGACTATTTTATTTTTTTTTTTACAATTGTCATTAAAGTGCTCATGTAGTTTAAGGGAGGATCGGGCAAAGCAAGTTCGTGCAAGTTCTGGCTTGAACAATAACATACGATCGCAAGAAACGGCTCAACCTTGAAGCCACGGCGAAAGTACAGGATGAAAGTCTTCAAACGCGAGCGCATTTATGAGATATGAGTAGTGGCGATAATGTTGAGCAGAGTCCTTGTCCTCTAAAGAGACATTAAGCCGATTAATCAGGAAGGGTGGCTCTTCATTTTACATGTAGAGTGTCGTGAATATTAGATTAGTTTTGATTAAAGTCGCACGGTCCAGAGAAGTTAAATGCATTTAAATGTGTGTGTGTGTGTGTGTGTACAGCCTAGAAGAGAAGAATGTAACAATATCAGACCAGAGGACTGGAACCCCAGGATTCCAGTTGGGATATCTCCTGTGAGTACTCTCTCACTTCACACGTTAAATAAAGACTAGTAGGATTTAAAAAAAAAAGGTACATGGAGTAAATATTAAAACGTGTTTATGGAATAGTTTGGATTTAAAAAAAAAAAAAAAAGGAAATATAAAGAAATTTCACTTCCTGAGGCTATACTCAGGCCGGACAATACTATATCATATCTATGTTTAGTATAAATACAAAGGTGATTATAGGAAATCCCATGCGCTGATTGGTCGAGAAATTCGGACTATTTCTCGATAATCACCTCGAGCGACTCGGCAAAACGGCGGCCAATGAATCGCTTCGTGACCGTAAGTGAGGACAAATTACAAATGATGAAAGAAAATGCTGTTCCTAAAAGCACTTAAGATGCTACGGAGTTTGGTCTAAAACTATTCAAAGGTAAGGTGGGATTGTGATTTATTTTATCCATCTCAAAAAGCATTTTATGTGACCCGGCGTAGATAAGTGACAAGTCTGCAAGCGCCGTTATTACATTTGCATGTCGCTTTTTAAGCTTGAAATTATTATTTTTTTAGGCCTGTCATGCAATTAAAAAGAATTAATCTAAGTAATTACATACTCTGTGATTAATTAATCTAAATTGATCATATACATCAATTTTTGCTGTGAAAGTACAGGCTGTTTCAAAAAACGTTGATATTATTTGAGATGTAAATATCCCAGAAACTACGTAGTCTAGGCAAATGAAACCGAACAGGCTTAATGTTGAGCAATATAAGATTTATTCCTCAAAATTTGAATGAGAAATTCAAAGGACTGTGGATTCCATGAACGATTTCACAAATTTTCAATATTCGCACCGCCTGAGACACGACACACAGATGGCCTTCCTCTTTGAACTTTTCGTGCCGTGTCCAAATCTGCATTACAGTTGGTGCATTTTTAGAGAATTCTCTCATAAATGCACGCTGCAGTCTTGTTCGAATGTGTTCGAGTGTACGCTAACACACAAACGCCTTTTCTTTTCCGGTGAATGGCATTTCTATACCTAAAAAGATAAAAACAAAAAACATTAAACATAAAATTTTGACCTGTTTCCACACGTTGTTAAAATCTGAGGTCAGTTGAACGAGAATAGGCAAAGTTATTAGATCGTGAAATGATATCAAATTTTTTGAAACACCCCGTATTTAAAAATATTTCAATTCAAATGAATTTTGGCAGATGAGTGTGGCTTGACAAGGCTAGCTGCTAGCGTTAGCATCAATTGGTGTGCTAGCTCGTACCTCTGGGTTTGCTCCGAAATGCTTTGCGTTGAGGTGATATTTCAGACTTGACGAACACCTATGGTACGAAAATTCCTTATTGCAGAATTTGCAGAGAAGAAATCTCCTGTCAACAGTTCCACCTGGACGTTTTTTAAACATAAATGTTCCATTCACTGGACCAAGCAGCGCTTTCTGGTCTGCCTACTTCATTTTACAGTCACTTGTGGCCAGAACGGCACTGGGTCAAAAGGTCACTATGGAATGCGATTAATCAGAGTTAATTTTTAATTTAACGTGTTATTTTTTTCTGTGATTAATGAATCAAAATTAACACGCTATTTTGACAGCTGTAATTTTTTAATATGCTTTTTTTTTAAATAATCACCTGCTTATTTATACTGAAACAATTATACCTCAACTTCGTCTCGATTATTATTCACCGATATTTACTTCACCTTCGGCGAATAATTGTTAAATAGTACGATATCGATATTATGATAAATTGTCACGATACAGCTCACTTTTCAGCGAGTGTTTGTTGATTCATTTATTTTTGTCATTAAAATCATTGTTGTTGTTTTTTAATGTATCACTGCATTTGTTCTTGTTATTCATGAATATCACACTTATCATAAAAATATCTTCAGGTATTTATTTATTTATTATTTTTTTAACTATAAAAGCCCATCCTTTAAAGGTGTGGCTAAAAGCATCCCCCACTTCCTGTACAGAAATACGATTTTTTTTTTTAAATATTGAGTATGCAGATGAAACCGGTCTATAAAATTAATCTAGACCATACTGAAATGTTATCAGTAGTCAATCAAAGCCAGTGGACTTGTTATAATACGAATAAACCTTATTAAACGAAGCTTAAAAAGTTACCAAAAAAAAAAAAAAACAAGTCCACTTGATTTGTGGAAGCATTTGAGTAATCGTAATCAGGGCTTTGAACCGGTTCAAGGAACGAAAACGAAAACCGGGAACTTTTTCTATTTCACATGGAACAGAAACGAAACCAGAAACTTTATTATTTTTTATGTTCCGGAACAGAAACGCTTATTAAAAATAATGGTAACCGGTTAATACCGGTTTTTATTTCGTTCCTCAAAGTTTCCGTAGCCTACAAATAAAAAAGTCATTCTTCTCCTGCGCAAGTTTCTCTGACCCGCTGGGGTTCACTTCCTGTGTGACGTTCGCTGACTGAATGGAGAGCGCGGGAGGGTAGACTACTATCACGTCTCCACATCTTAAATAAGAGGTAAATATTGCAGTCTGTCGTTATTCAAAAATATCAATTTCAAACACGATATCAATATATTTGTCCACGTTAATGAGAGGCTCGCGAACATTAAATGACGTTAACCTCTGTTAGCCTATCAATGCATAGGGCCTGACTAGCCTTTGGTAACACACTAAACGAATTATCTTTCATTTTTGGCACTTTTTCTGTTTGTATAGATGGGAAGACATACTGAGAATCCAAATCGCCAACATTTGAAATAATAATTGTTTTGAATTATTTCTTGTCTTATTTAATGAAGGTTGTAATAGAATTAGCCTACATTTGGCTTAAGCTGGATGAGACAGAGACATAATTTTATAGCCATTTGTTAAACAGCTGACAGGGAACGTAATTAACCGTTCCGGGAACGAAATTTTTTTGTTCTAACCGGTTCGGGAACGTCTATTTAATGGTGGAACCCAAAACCGGAAACGTTAAAATTCCGTTTCTGTTCGGAACGAACCAATAGGAAAAAAATTCTGGTTCAAAGCCCTGATCGTAATTCAGGATTTGCTTGGCAGTTAGCTTGTCTTTTTTTTTTTCCACTGCTAGATTTTTCCTGTTTATTTAGCCGGATTAAAACGACCGGAGCCGCCTTATCGATTAGACTGTTATACTGTTTCAGTCTCTTTTAATAATAACACACATATTACTGACTGTTCTTGATACAATATATGATCCAATTGTTGGAAACATAACTGAAACTCCGCCCCCTCTATGCTGGATTGAGAAGGCGTCTCGGCTCCCTGCCCAGGTGAAGCCCCTGCCGTTGGCGTCCGAATGGAATGGCAAGCAGGAGAGCTCCATCCTCAACATCAGCTCGTCCATCTACGACGAGATCCAGCAGGAGATGAAGAGGGCCAAAGTGTCACAGGCCATGTTCGCCAAGGTCGCCGCGTCCAAGAGCCAGGTACGGACCAGTCGAGCCGCTTGTCGAACAACTTCACCACTGAACTGATTAACAAAATAATCACCATTCATTTGATATTTTATCAAAGTAGTAAACCCATGTAGTAGCCTTGCTTCATTGAACATGACGTGGGTGTTAGCACTAGCAAGGATGCTATTGTATGACTTTAGTTTAGGTTTAGTTCAAGGATCTCAGGAATTCTGACAAGATTTGTGTATTGTCTGGTCGTACGGCTAGCATGAATGCGAGCCTAGTGGTTAGTGTGTCCACCTCTCGATCGGGAGATCGCGAGGTCTACTCGAGGTCAGGTCATACCAAAGACCATCATAAAAATGGTACCTACTGCCATCTGGCAACGCACGCCGCAATACAGATGCGAGTAGGGAAGTCAGACTCTCGCGGTTACCAGAGGACCCGCCCACCACTGTAACCCTAGCTGTATAGGCGAGAGGCGAGGGCTGTAGACATGGAGATCGGTGCCGCCCAATGCGCCTTAAGGGTCTGGTTAGTACTGGGATGGGAGACTGCCTGGGAAGACCGGGTCCTGGCACGGCAAGGACTTTGATTGTAACCCTGAATGATTAATAAAAACAAATACGCTTAATTAAGACCTCGTAGTATTGCATAAGTCGAATAAAAGAAATCCAAAACCAAAGCAAGTCTGGAAAAGTTCAGAATTAGTCATAGACAGATAGCTGCTGTCATACCAGCTGCCAATCTCAAAGCTTTGGCTTTTTTTTTAAGAAAAAAGAGCAACGTTTTGGTTGATTCGAAGTTTAAATCCAAATCAAAACGCTTCACCCGTCCCCGAGACGTGACTTCTGAGAGGCCGAACTCAAAACGTCTCACTTCCACGGACAAAACGTCAACATGGGCTTGCGACTACAAAGAGACGAAGGAGCGCCTCCTTAGAAAGTGAGATAAAAGAAAAGAAAGCAACGGCGTTCACCCCAAAACACAGGCTGGTAATTTATGGCCATAATGACACAGGCTTTAATGTGGCCTGAGCAATAGCGGTGATGTTTCAATGTTAAACAAACGTGTTTATATTGTCCCGTCTGTCTTAAGCCCACGCCATTATCTCAACCAGAGAACAAGCTCGAGCTGAATACAGGCTTGTGTGCACCAAATTACCACCTGATTCTCTCTATTAAAACTAATTAAAGAAACGGCAGCCGAGCCCCGTTATTAAAGGTTCGGGATATCTGCGTGTACAGTCGAAGATTTTGCAGGATTGCGTTTGATGGCGAAAAGGGGAAAAATGAGTGAAAAGCCCTTTTTATCTTTTTTTTTTGCTGATTGCGCTGATCATAGTGCCAGATACCTTTCTTTTACCAAATTACAGTTTGATGCACAAACCACTGTTTTTGTTCACGAGAGTTCAAAGCAGAGAAATGAAGGGAGGGGCGGCACAGAAAAAGAAACCCAGCGGACCTGTGTGTGTTCATTCCTGAGAACATTTCCTTTGGAATTATGGGAGAAAAAAAAAAAGAGTATGGCTCTTCGGGTGTTGCCTGTGATAGTCGTTCCTATATATATATATAATTCCTTTTGTAAATAAAAAAAAATAGGAGTCATGTAAAAGGAATAAAATACTTCAGGACATGCTGTTATGTGAACGTAATCAGCTTCAGGGTGGTAACTCTGCTCCCGCACACCGTACTGTCATTAATGAGTTTCCTAGAACTGCATGAGAGAGTTTGTGGAGAAAGCGGTTAGTGGAAATGAATGAATAGATCTATAAAAGAGAGAGAGAGAGAGAATGACAGAGCTGTGCTGCTATACTATACTGTATGCACACTGTGTGTGTGTGTGCATTGTATATATGTATATATATATATATATATATATATATATATATATATATATATACACACACACACACACACACACATATATATATATGTGTGTGTGTCTGTGTGTATGTGGATTGTGCATATATGTATAAGTGTATATATATATATATATATATATATATATATATATATATATATATATATATATATATATGTGTGTGTGTGTGTGTTTGCTCCTCTCCCCCTTCCGCATGCGCCTGCGCTCCCCATTCATGGCTGGTGTGAATGTGAATTAAGCGGCAGATAAGAACTGTGCTAATTACGCAGCTGAAAAAGGGGCCGGGGAGAGCACTTATCTCCGGCTCCATCTCGTAATGTGCGCTCCCTGGGCAGCTGGTCCCCCCCCCCCCCCCCCTTCCTACTTCCCTCCATCCTGCTTTCCTCCCATCCCTCCATCCCTTGCTTCCTCTCTCTCTCTCTCTCTCTCTCTCTCTCTCTCTCCAGCATCAGGCTCATGGGCTAAACGTCCAGCCAGTGGGAACTATCTTTGGTGGAACTGATGGCGGTCAGAGCGGCGTGTGTTTGTAAATGTGTGTAGACTGGGGGGATGGGAGGCTTCTTTATTTCCTGTTCCTTCTTTATTGCCGAAAGGCCTGTAGGGTCTCTGAGTAGCTCAGGATGGACTAAGAGGCCGCCTAGTCTCACATACACACTCGCAGATACACCTGTATTCTGTTACGGTATAAAGCCAAGAGACGTTTTACTGTCTATGGTTTACATGATATAAACACATAGTGTAGCGCTATTGGGAATGTTCACCCTGTCTGTCGAACTCGATCTAAATAATTATTGAAATAATTCCATAAAAAACCAAACCAAAACAAAAAAACGTGTGCACATTTTTGTACGTGTGCACTTTTGTGTACCAGTGTCTATACGTATGGATAATATTGTATATATAATCATGCCAAATGTGTTTGTGTTTGTGTGGGTGTGTGTGTTGGGGGATGGGTATTGAACATGTGCCATGTTGTCCCTCTTGTTGGGCTCGGCTCCACGCAGCCCCTCTGTTCGGCGCCACTTCACGCTCCCAGTTTCCCGCTGCACATTTAGCTCAATTCTCTTACAGATTAGCGCACGGCTAACTTTGCTGTCAGGATGTTGAGTGCACTGATGTGTGTGCTTCAAGCAGGTGTGTGTGTGTGTGTGTGTGTGTGTGTGTGTGTGTGTGTGTGTGTGTATGGGGATGGAGTGAACGTAATAAACATACCAATTGGCTAACCAATTTCAAAAACAGCGACAAACAATAACTACTTGGCTTCAAATCCCACTATCATGACTCGTGATACCGTTATTTTTTCCATTATACCATGAATTCTGGAATCTGATTGGTCAGAAGGTGTTGATTGACCAGTGGTTCCAGCTGTAAGGTTGATATTAATTAGTGCTGTCATTTCTACAATGTTATCGTTTCTATAGTTGCATGGTGGATGCATCGTTGATCCGGTGATGATTTTTATTTTTCGTATAAATGTTTATTTCACGTTATTGAAAAGAGTCTCCAGTGTCAGAGGTTTGTAACAGTCAGAGCGTTTTCCAGCAAGTCTGCAGAAAACTTGTCTTCTTAACTTTAAGAGAGGGGAAAAAATAGAGGCTACAAAGTGAGGCTACAACTGTTAGAGCTGGAACTTGTCTTACGGTTGCTCCACAACATTACATGTAGCTACAGTATAAAGGGATAAAAAGTGACGTGTTGTTCTTTAACGCAGAAAAGATTGGAATCATTGGCAAATCATTGTGGTTTATTTCAGAGGAATAAAACACTGAAAGGAAAAGATTATTTGCTGACAACACCACGCTCCAAATCGTTTTATTCCTTGCATATTTCCTGCCTTGAGTGAGAATAAGAGCACTCTTTGTTCTTGGATGACGAGAATCTTCAGATCCCTGTCCCATTCCCTCAGAATGACCCTTCTCTCGCTTTCTGTTCCTCTCCTGGAAGAGGCAGTGGTAATTAGCAGTGCTCTAATGAGACAGAATGTCAGGGATATGGTACGTTGCTGCAGTACAGGGGGGCAGGTGTGGTGCTCGTGTGTGTGTGTGTGTGTGTGTGTCTGTGTGTTGGGGTGGTAGTGAAGGATGTGCCATCTGTCACCAAGGGCCTGGTTCACCACTCTCTAGAGGAGCAGCACTCAAGGCTGGAAAGAAAAATGGAGGATGTGTGAAAGTGTCAGACGTACCTGAGTGAGATCTCGGTTCTGGTTCAAAATGGTTCTATATTGTGTGGGTTGAAATCCAATCCTTTGGATGGTGTCTTCTCTTTTTGGATGCCCTGGCATCTTCGTGTCCTGGCCGTTTGGCATTATGTTACGTTAATGGCATTCAGTACTGCGAGCTGGCCTAGTGGTTAGTGTGTCTGCCTCGAGATCGTGAGTTCTACTTGCGGTTGGGTCATACCAAAGACCATCATAAAAATGGTACCTACTGCCATCTGGCAAAGCACGCTGCAATACAGATGCGAGTAGGGAGTCAAACTCTTGTGGTTACCAGAGGACCAGCCCCCCACTGTAACCCTAGCTGTATAGGAGGCGAGAGGCCGAGGGCTGTAGAAATGGAGATCGGTGCCACCCAATGCGCCTTAACTGACTGGTTAGTACTAGGACAGGAGACTGCCTGGGAAGGCCAGGTCCTGGCACAAAAGGGACTTTAAACTCTTTAGAATAGCATTCAGCAGACACTTTTATCCAGAGGTGCTTTGCTCAAGGGGACTAAAGCCATTCTTGCTGGTCCAGGGAATCAAACCAATGACCTTTTGGTCCCAAAGCTGCTTCTCTAGCTATTAGGCCATGGCTTCACCCATTTGATGGGGGTTATGGTTGTGCTTCTTGACTAAGTGTTGTGAAATGCTGTTTCTCCATCTTACTGGATTCACTCCATCCTATCTGTCCATACCAGAGACTCTCAAAAGGTCACCACATCATCTTGTTTTCTACTCATCTCCCATTGCTACTTGATCACGTCCAACCTGTATTCTTTGTCAAAAAAAGTCAAAGTCCTTCCCGTGCCAGGACCTGGTCTTCCCAGGCAGTCTCCCGTCCCAGTACTAACCAGGGGGTGGGTTTCCCAAAAGCCTCTTAAGGCTAAGAGCATCTTAACTAGGAGAGAGAATGTTCATTATGATGATCGCTCTACCATTTAACAATGATTTTTGTGCTATGATGCTTTTGGGAAACCCACCCCAGGCCCTTAAGGCACATTGGGTGGCACCGATCTCCATTTCTATAGTCCTTGGCCTCTCGCCTATACAGCTAGGGTTACAGTGGGGGGCTGGTCCTTTGGTAACCGCAAGAGTTTGACTCCCCAGTTGCATCTGTATTGTGGCACCTTGCCAGACAACAGTAGGTACCATTTTTATAATGGTCTTTGGTATGACCTGACCATGAGTAGAACTCACGATCTCCCAGTCAAGAGGCGGACACACTAACTGCTAGGCCAGCTCGCGGTACTGTATTCCTTGTAGATGTTCGTTTATATCTCGAAGTGCATGTGTGTACAGGCTTTATAGGCATGCAACTTGTAGTGTTGTCTGTAATACAGTTGAGTCATTCACCCAAATTAAAGGCTCAAGGGACCTGCAGGAGGCAGGGCTGAGCATCTCTTAAGGCGTGGCACTGAATTTAGGATTTTTTTAATGAGTATCATCTATCTTCGAGTATTACCCTGAGCTGGCCTCGTGGTTAGTGTGTCCACCTCCCGATCGGGAGATCACAAGTTCTACTCAAGGTTGGGTCATATCAAAGACCATCATAAAAATGGTACCTCATGCCACCTGGCAAGGCACGCTGCAATACAGATGTGAGTGGGGAGTCAAACTCTTGCGGTTACCAGAGAACCCGCCCCCCCACTGTAACCCTAGCTGTATAGGCAGCGAGAGGCCGAGGGCTATAGAAGTGGAGATCGGCACCATCCAATGTGCCTTAAGGTTCTGGGTACTACTGGGTCTGGAGACTGCCTGGGAAGACCAGGTCCTGGCACGGGAAGGACTTTGACTTTTTTGACTTTCAAGTATTGTATATTTTCTTCAACATAAACCTGGTTTGTTTGTATGTTTTTGCAAACCGACAAAGAAATAATCAACCGATAGTATAGGTTCTACTTGGAACCTTCACCCAGTTGGTTGGTGGTAACCAAAGAACCAAACTAAAGAACTCTTTATGGTTCTCAGATTTCTTTGTTTTGTTAAATAATCGACTGAGATTCAAAGTCCGTCATTGTCACACTTCAGCATCACTTCAGCATCTCATTTTATTTGCATGTACAGTATTCACATCTTTTGCTCCTACAGTGGGCGGGGCTTATGGAATTGTGGGCTGGGAACATGTGGCACATTTCTTCTTCAACATCAAGCTCTTCTTTTTTTTCCCTTTAATTCCTGTGTTTTGCTTTTCTTAGACTTCTCAGATCTGCATTGCCTGCTGTCTATGAAAGCATTATTATTCATTCATATAGGGAAAAAATGTGTAATATATATATATATATATATATATATATATATATATATATATATATATATACACACACACACCCCTGCATTATTTCTTTCATTATTTGGCATAGTGTGGCGGCTGCATTTTGAGAAGTGGTTTGTTTACCATTATGAATTCATCCTCTTCCCGTGGGGGATGGAGGGAAGCAGAAGCAGGCAGATGGGAACGGAGAGGGGGAGTGCGCCCGCGCCTCTTTATTAATTGATTTATTTATTTATCTGGCTGCCTGGTTATTAGGTTGCCTGGGAAACGGCTGCGGTTCCCTCTATTATTAAAGACGCAATTTTCTTGAACTGGAGGCCCCAGATGTCTGAATAATTGATTTAGGGCTGAATTATGGCCCAAAAAGGCAAAGCCTCGCCTTGCAATGAAGCTTTTTCTCTTATTGCAGGGCAGCCAGAGAATGTTTTTCGGTTTTTTTTTTTTTTTGGATTTCTCCCACCATGCAGTGCTCACCTTCACGTCTGGCAAAAGCCTCACGTACTTCCCTTTCTCTCCCTCTCTGTGTTTTAACACTCTCCTATCTCTCTGCACTGTCTCACTGTTCTCTCTTTCAATCCCTCTCTTTATTACTTTAGATCAGCGAGCTTGTCTTTCATCACACTGCCATCTCCTCCTTTCTCTGTTTTATTTTCAGAACAGTTTGGATAATAGACAATCTATAGATCTGTCCCTAATCCCTTTTATCCAAAATTCTTTATAGATCGTTCAGGCAGTGCATATGCATGCATAAACACAGTGAATGTAGGAATACTAATCATCTCGAGCTCCGTTTCTCGCTCTTTCAGCGTGCGCCCTAGGTAGCTCGGATGCTGTTCTCGTGCTCTTCGCCGCTTCTCCCCTGTCAGACCACACAGGCCTTGTTCCGAGGCCCATTCCTCCTAATCTGATCAGGCAGGCAAATACGCCGGGAAAAGCGGCTTTAATGATCCCCCTAATTACCCCAAGTCAATACCAACTGTATTATTAGACTCCGGGAAAATATTCCATTAGTCCCCCCCCCCCGTCCCCCACCCCCACTCCGTGTGACTCTCCGTGCGTGACGATGTCATGCGCTGCGCACCCCCATGCTTGTAATTAATTTTATTTACACACGCAGGAATGCGCAAGGTCGCACCTGCAGCCCGGAGCCGGCCCCTGCCTTGCCCGCTTAATCAGATCTGTCATAATTACCGCTCGCCATGCCTGTGACACACGCCGAGAAATATTTCAATTTCACCACTCGCACTGGCGCCTCACATGTCCAATCAGCGCGCCACCACTCAGAGATGAGATACAGACACACAATTCACTTTTCCTTCCTTCCTCTGCTTTCTTTTATCCTTTCCTTTTGATTCTTCTTCTTCTCTTCTCTCGCCATCTCATCTGCTCATATAGTTTATATTTAACAGTTATTCCACGAAATCAAGTCGTACATGAGCTGATAGCCGACGACACGTAGCACTGAGTTGGCTATAAGCCGTGTACGACAAGATTTAGTTGAATAACTGTTTTATTCTATCCACATTTACTGGATTTTGAGAAACTGAGCATTTTTATTTTTTGCAAATTTGATAAATAAAAACTTTATTTTAAAACGTCCAACAAAATCATTTCCGCTTAGAATGTAAACAAACCGGCGAAATGACAAGAGCAATTTGTGAAAAATGCAATACTACTACTACTACTACTACTACTAATAATAATAATAATAATTATTATTATTATTATTATTATTAGTAGTAGTAGTAGTAGTAGTAGTATTGAAAAATAAAAAAAAATATGTTCTTACCATCAAATACTTTTATTACATATTTTGTTGCTTTTTTTTTTTAGTTTTGAGGGTCTTCTTCTTCTTTAGGGTTTTTTTTGGTGGTTGACAAACCAACTTAAAAGTGCATTACTGCCACCAACTGGACTGGAGTGTGGAACAGACGATATTGGGGGGAAAAACAAATAAAACTATATTCTTTTAGCTACTTCTGTTTCTTTGAAATACTTGATTACAATTTTTGGGATTTTGTTTTCGAGTAGTTTTATTTTTGTCCTCGGTTGGTTCAGCAACATGCTCCGCCATTTTGTTTTTCTCTGCTCATGGTATATGAGCTGATAGCCTAGTAGTAGAGTAGCCAATCAGAGCACACAACTGCTCATATCCAGTGAATGTGGATAGTGTATATATATATATATATATATATATATATATATATATATATATAGACACGCACACACTAACTCGGTTAGTTTCAATTAAGAGATCATGATTTTATCCTCCTCCATTGGCTGAGGCAAGTCAGCTGACATCGTCACATGATCACGAGTTAAGTAACATAAAGTATCAGTCGAAAGTGCAACTTCACTAACCTTCCATCCTAGTTAGAGTCTTTAATCTTTTCCTTGGTCCGTTTTTTTTTCTTCCTTTTTCAAAGGCAAACCTGTCTGCCAATTAAGGATGCTGATTTAGCTGACATATACAATTTGCAGGTTTTATGCAATTTTAATCCATAATGCAATAAGATCTCGGTGATTTATCTGCTTAATTACGCACTGATATTAGCAATTAAACTCCAGCTTTGAATTAAATCTCAATCAGGCGCTTATAATTGATGGACTAGTACGACTCAGAGGCGCTTCACGAGTCTCTCTCTCTCTCTCTCTCTCTCTCTGCGTGTACGAGTTGCATCCGAGTCCTCGGTCATGTGGAACCTCCTCCTTCTCTCGTTCTCTTTCTTTCGAGGGCCTTAAATGAGCTGATTTTGGAATTAATCACTGCTTTTGCAGATTTATTTTAGCTGGTTAGCAAGTGAGAGTAATAACACTTGCAGAAGACGAGACCTTCTTCTTCTTCTTCTTCTTAATAGCTATTTGAAACTGTTAACCCTGGGTCTGATGCTGTGACGTAAACAATCCACTGAACAGTCCACATTACTGTTTTTAAACCGTACAGAGCATTTATAACGATTAAAACTTCAGTAATATGACATGACGCTGCTCAGAAATCTTTTTCAGGCCTCAGTAGAGAAAATAGGATCAGGAATCCAGGGTATGAGAGATGTATTGAAATCAGGAAATGATTCGGTACAACACAGTATTGTGATACAGTATTTTTTGTTTTTTAATTATTATTATTTTAAATAAGGATGTTAGTTTGGAGGAGTGGAGTGGAGGCTTTCAGCAAGTATAATAAATACTGAGTTAATAATTAATATTCATAAATTCTGCATTGTGAGGGAAATAAAGATGATGCATTTAGACTGTCGTGTTTGTTATATAGTAATTATTTTATATCTAGCACTTTCTAGCTATCTGTCATCTCTCTCTATCTTGCTCTCTCTCTCTCTCTCTCTCTCGTGCGCTGTCTCTCTCTGGCCTCATTCAGAGAGCAGCACTTAAATAACCCCCTCATTACAGACTCATTATGGACTGCTGCATTCTGGGACTTGTAGTCCTATCTTGCATGCTGCATTTATTTGTTCAAGACGGTCGTCTGTGTGTGTGTGTGTGTTTGTTTTTTTTTGTTTTTTTAGACTTCATGGTCTTCCCTGCCCTCTTTTCCTGCCAAACACACACACACACACACACACACACACACACACACAACCAACGAGCTGCCTCGTCTTCCCTCAGCGTTCTTTCACATATGCCGCGTGACGCCGTTTATATTTCTCAGGCAGTACACGGGACGAGTTCACGGCTCCGGTTCACACCACGTACACAAAGCGTGCAGCCGTGAACAGGTTCAGCCGCCCGGTGTTAGCCTTCAGATTTCTCCACACAGCACTGCGTGCCAGAGCTGGGCCCGTGCCAGGATCGGGAAACAGGGGGGTTGGAAAAGAAGGAGGAGGCGCGGGCGGGGGGGGGGGGGGGGGGGGGGGATAATAACGCTTTGTCTGTAGCCCTTCTGCCTCACATCATAATGTTTGCCTCTTCTTTCTCCTTCCTCTATCAGCACAGAAGAACTAGGCCATATCAGTGGATTATTCTGAGGAAAAAAAAAAAGGAAAAAAGAAAAAAAAAACGAGTGACATCGTAATACACCTGGATTAGCGGCGTTATAAAACCATCTTTTAGGAATCTCTGCTCTTTATTCCTTCCCCCCCCATCAGCCATGCGGCGCAGCTTTTTCCTGACTTTATGGAAGTCTCAGCACTGTTATGGAGGACACGGCTCTGACTGTGACACCGCTAACACCATGCTGCTAACGCTATTTGCCAAATGAGATAATATAAAGGTGTTAGGTTTATCAGTGTGCTGATCGGAGGTGAATACAGCGCTGTTCGCTCACACAGAAGCCTTGTACACCATTCATTGGCAACTTGTGACTACACACACACACACACACTCAACCATCTTGCATTCTCTCTCCCTTTCTCACCGCATAGCTGTTGAATCTCGCGCCTGAATTCAGCTATTATGTTCCGAGAGAAATATTTTTATCAGGAACTGCTATTAATACACAGGTCACACCGTCGACTCGCACATTTCTCCACCTCTGATGGCACTTTGTTTCCATTCAGCTTCCTACATTTAACATTTCTGAAGCAAAGTTTCCATCGACTACTTCGTGCCACGTTTTCTGATGAGATTAAAAGTCCGTCAGTTGTACAGGAAACGTTCTGGACCACATATCAAATCTATAACATCATACTAAACAGTGTGCCTTAATAATACACTTAGCATACTCATTAGGCATGTAATTAAAACACTAGAAAACACATAGTCGATTCGGATGTGTGTGTGTTCGATGGATTAAAAGATGTGTGCATCACTGCAGCCTCTGAAATTGTGTCTCGCAAGCATTAAAAACAAACTCAAAAAAATAAACTATCAAAACAAACCACATTTAATGTTCGTTTTTTATTGGAGGCACAAGGATAATGTAGTTGTTAGTCTCTGCATTTGTTATTCTATACCCATAATGCACTGCGATCATATACCTTCGATGGTATAATAACAAAGCATCAGCTATAGTGAGAGAGTTATGTATGTTATCTGTAATATTATCTGTAGCTAGAGTTACTTATGTTATCTGTAACATTATCTATAGCTAAAGAGTTACTTGCGGTGTCTGTAGCATTACTTGTAGCTAAGTTATCTATAAAATTATCTGTAGCGAGAGAGTTACGTATGTTATCTGTAACAATGTATAGCTAGAGAGTTACTTACATTATCTGTAACATTATCTATAGCGAGAGTTACATATGTTATGTGTAACATTATCTATAGCTAGTCATATATGTTATTTGTAACAATGTATAGCTAGAGGGTTACTTACATTATCTGTAACATTATATATAGCTAGAGAGTTACTTAAGTTATCTATAAAATTATCTATGGCTAGAGAGTTACGTATGTTATCTGTAACAATGTATAGCTAGAGAGTTAGAAGAAGAAACCTTTATTCGTCACATGCACACTTCAAGCACAGTGAAATTCATCCTCTGCATTTAACCCATCTGAAGCAGTGAACACACACACACAGCCAGAGCAGTGGGCAGCCACACCAGAGCGCCCGGGGAGCAGTCAGGGGTTCGGTACCTCGCTCAAGGGCGCCTCAGCCCAAGGCCACCCCACGTCAACCTAACTGCATATCTTTGGACTGTGGGGGAAACCGGAGCACCCGGAGGAAACCCGCGCAGACACGGGGAGAACATGCAAACTCCACACAGAAAGGCCCTCACCGGCCACTGGGTTCGAACCCGGAACCTTCTTGCTGTGAGGCGACAGTGCTAACCACTACACCACAGTGCCGCCATTACAGATAATGTCATCTGTAACATTATCTATAGCTAGAGAGTTACTTGCATTATCTATAAAATGATCTATAGCTAGAGAGTTACATATGTTATCTGTAACATTATCTATAGCTAGAGAGTTACGTGCGTTATCTATAAAATTATCTATAGCTAGAGAGTTACATATGTTATCTGTAACATTATCTGTAGCGAGAGAGTTATGTATGTTATTTGTAACAATGTATAGCTAGAGATTTACTTACATTATCTGTAACATTATGTATAGCTAGAGAGTCACTTGCGGTATCTGTTGCATTACTTGTAGCTAGAGAGTTACCTACATTATCTACAAAATTATCTATAGCTAGAGAGTTATTTGCATTATCTATAAAATGATCTATAGCTACTGTAGAGAGTTACATATGTTATCTGTAACATTATCTATAGCTAAAGAGTTACGTGCGTTATCTATAAAATTATCTATAGCTAGAGAGTTACATATGTTATCTGTAACATTATCTGTAGCGAGAGAGTTATGTATGTTATTTGTAACAATGTATAGCTAGAGATTTACTTACATTATCTGTAACATTATCTATAGCTAGAGAGTCACTTGCGGTATCTGTTGCATTACTTGTAGCTAGAGTTACCTACATTATCTATAAAATTATCTATAGCTAGAGAGTTACTTCTATTATCTGTAAGATTATCTATAGCTAGAGAGTTACTTGTGTTATCTATAAAATTATCTATAGCTAGAGAGTTACTTATATTATCTGTAAGATTATCTATAGTGATAGACTTACGTATGTTATTTGTAACATTATAGCGAGAGAATTATGTATGTCATTTGTAACAATGTATAGCTAGAGAGTTACGCATGTTATCTGTAACATTATCTATAGCCAGAGTTACCTGTGTTATCTATAAAATTATCTATAGCGAGAGAGTCACATATATTATTTGTAACAATGTATAGCTAGAGAGTTACATTATCTGTAACATTATCTATAGCGAGAGAGTCACTTGTGTTATCTATACAATTATCTATAGCTAAAGAGTTACTTATATTATCTGTAACATTATCTATAGCGAGAGAGTCACTTGTGTTATCTATAAAATTATCTATAGCTAAAGAGTTACTTATATTATCTGTAACATTATTTATAGCGAGAGAGTCACTTGTGTTATCTATAAAATTATCTATAGCTAAAGAGTTACTTATATTATCTGTAACATTATCTATAGCGAGACTTATGTATGTTATTTGTAACAATGGCTAGCTAGAGAGTGATGTATATTATCTGTAACATTATCTGTAACTTAAGTGTTGCATGTTATCTATAAAATCATATATAGCTAGATAGCTACCTACCTTATCTGTAACATTATCTATAGCGAGAGTGTTACTTATATTATCTGCAACATTATTTATAGCGGGGTGGCACGGTGGTGTAGTGGTTAGCGCTGTCGCCTCACAGCAAGAAGGTCCGGGTTCGAGCCCAGTGGTCGGCGAGGGCCTTTCTGTGCGGAGTTTGCATGTTCTCCCCGTGTCCGCGTGGGTTTCCTCCAGGTGCTCCGGTTTCCCCCACAGTCCAAAGACATGCAGGTTAGGTTAACTGGTGACTCTAAATTGAGCGTAGGTGTGAATGTGAGTGTGAATGGTTGTCTGTGTCTATGTGTCAGCCCTGTGATGACCTGGCGACTTGTCCAGGGTGTACCCCGCCTTCCGCCCGTAGTCAGCTGGGATAGGCTCCAGCTTGCCTGCGACCCTGTAGAACAGGATAAAGCGGCTAGAGATAATGAGATGAGATGAGATCTGTAACATTATCTGTAACTTAAGAGTTTCATATGTTATCTATAAAATTATCTATAGCTAGAGTGTTACGTATTTTATCTGTAACGTTACTTGTAGCTAGAGTTACTCACGTTATCTGTAATGTTTTGTACAGCTAGAGTATTACATACGATATCTATAACATTGTCTGTAACTTGAGTTACATATGTTATCTATAAAATTATCTTTAGCGAGATAGTTACCCACCTAATCTATAAAATTATCTATAGTTAGAGTTACTTACGTTATTTGTAACATTACTTGTAGCGAGTGCTAGCTATATTAGCTTTACCATTATCTGTAGCTCGAGTGTTATCAAGGATATGTGTAACATTACTTGTAGCTAGAGAGGACACTCCTCCGATGACTCTATAGCTGAATGCATTGTTTTATATATAGAGAGAGTTCTGAACCACAAATTGTAATAGTAATGGCTTGTAATACTTTTGAAGCATTAATAATTGTGTTTAAAGTTGTTGAATGTCTGTAAAAAGTTATCTCCTTCATGCAGCTATGAACAGCAGTTCCCTCACCAGCCTCTCGTTTGCTCTCCCTTGAAGTTAATAAGGCAAAAAAAAATATCCCTCAACTTGTCACGATACCAAGAAACAGGAAAGCGTCGGAAACTGTCGACACTGGAGACTCCTTCCATAATTGTTAAATACGCTTAAATATGCTTCTGTTGTCCATTTTATCACAATGTTAAATAACAGCATGCTTTCTTCATCCATTTATTACGCTAAATCTCGTCACCTAGCGGTTCTTGGTGCACATTTTCCTGATGTGTTTTTTCAAAGCAAATTGTGATAAGAACGCAACTGAAAAGTTGCAAGGTTTAAACAACAGAATGCTAAAGGAAAAAAAAAACCCACACAAGTGGAATGGATGATATCTGAAGCACAAGTCGAGTAGTTTGCTGTTTTTCTTCGGCAAAAAAGACAAACGCATGCCGCAGGCACCTCTCACGCCCTCTGTGTTTGGTAAAGCAGTGGAAGAAATGCAATTGGACAAACACAAGCACACGTTGGGGTGTATAAACCCCGCAGATCCGCTCGGATTGAAGAGGCCCCGGGCTTCACACGTCATGTTTCCTACATGTGCAACAACATATGCTGGTTAGATTATTGGCACAGTTTGCTTTTTTTTTTAAACCGTGTGTGTGTGTGGTTTGATATAGAGCGACATTGTGATCACGGCTTCACGACTGCATGGAGCAGTATTTTATGATGGGGTTTAGTGGTGGTGATTGATTGTGTGTGTGTTGTTGACAGAAACGACGCAGAGACCTCAGTGTGTGTTTGTGTGTGGCATTTAAGAAAAGTGGCAGAGAAACAGTGCGGGATTTACAGTCGTTATGTCTCTCTCTCTCTCTCTCTGTGTGTGTCTCTCGCTCTCTCGGGTTTGATGTGGCTTTGGGAGGAGTTGGAGCCGCGGACAACAGAAATGCTGAGTTATCTCAGCCATGCAGCGCGCCTGTGTGGCTCCGGCTCTGGCTCCAGCCTCTGAGTGTGTGCATGTACGTGTGTGTGTGTGTGTGTGTGTGTGTGTGTGGCCAAGTGCTAGGTAATCCTGTGGAAATGAAAGGTGCTGCCGCACACTGGTCTGGAGATTACGGCGTCATTCTTGTCACGCTGCCAGGACACAGTGCAACACACACATACACACACCCCTACCTACTTCTCCACCCCTTCTCTTGCTTTCTGTGCAGCGATGGAGTGGAACACCTTGGGGTTTTTTTGTGCGTGCGTGCGTGTGTGTGTGTTTGTGTGCGTGTGTGTGTGTGTGTGTGCTTGCACACTGATGCACAGTGTAAGACGGCTGATCTGTAGAGGTGCAGGGCAGCGAGAAAAATGGTCCGTGTGTAAAATTGTGTTTTATATGTCATTATCAAAATATGTGCATAATAAACAATTGCAATAACTGCGAATAAACAAACAAACAAATAAATAAATTAGAGCTAAAGATTAGCATGAATACATGATTGATGAAAAGCATGATTTAAAAATATGATTGTTTAGTGCATTCCTGATATTATGACTCCATAATCACTGTAAATGTGAAATATGAACTGGGAATGAATGAATGAATGAATGACCAATAAATTTAATATGTAAAAAAAAAAAAAATTAATTGAATGATACTGTACTCAAGCTGTCTCTGATTTGCACAATTGGTTCGATAAACAAGTTAATTAATACTTTGTTTTTATGCATTGTTGTTGTTTTTTAATAAATAAATGCACCAGGAAGCAAAACAGCAAATAAATATATAATTATACTCTCAAAACACCAAAAATGCTATTTATTCCATATTCTTTGGACATATTCAGATACTTTCTGAGAAGACCTTTCAAGCGCACGCACGCACACACACATTCATACAGAATAAGTCTTGTTTGGGCGGCACGGTGGTGTAGTGGTTAGCACGGTCGCCTCATAGCAAGAAAGTTCTGGGTTCGAACCCAGCGGCCGGCGAGGGCCTTTCTGTGCGGAGTTTGCATGTTGTCTGCGTGGGTTTCCTCCGGGTGCTCCGGTTTCCCCCACAGTCCAAAGATATGCAGTTAGGTTGATGTGGGGTGGCCTTGGGCTGAGGTGCCCTTGAGCAAGGTACCGAACCCCTGACTGCTCCCCGGGCGCTGTAGTGTGGCTGCTCACTGCTCTGTGTGTGTGTGTTCACTGCTTCAGATGGGTTAAATGCAGAGGATGAATTTCACTGTGCTTGAAGTGTGCATGTGACAAATAAAGGTTTCTTCTTTTTTTTGGAAATATTGTATAAACTGTTAAAATTGTGTGTGTGTGTGTGTGTGTGCGCGCGCGCACAGGGTTGGCTGTGTGAGCTGCTGCGCTGGAAGGAGGACCCGTCCCCGGAGAACCGCACGCTGTGGGAGAACCTGTCCATGATCCGGCGCTTTCTGAGTCTCTCGCAGTCAGAACGAGACGCGATCTACGAGCAGGAGAGCAACGGAGGGCAGCAGCACCACACCGAGAGACCCACGCACCTGCTGCACATGCCTACCGAGCCACTGCAGGTACACACACACACACACACACACAAAGTCATTTGGATACACTGACCAAGGACTGGCCTTGTTTTATCATTTATAAAAAAATTATACAAATTATAGTGATTTAAGAAAACGTTTTTGAATCAAAATCTGCATATCGTGTTCATTTTATCAAATTGTCGTGACATTGAATATTTTTATTTGTTTACATGGACGATCCCAACGCAGTGACTATTTTTGTCTCTTAATGAGTGATACCTGATATGGACTGAACATTTCTGCATTCCTACACTCCTCTGTGTGTGTGTGTGTGTGTGTGTGTGCATGCAGTCACCCAGTTTTATTTTTAAATAAATAAATAATAGGACAAAATTGTCAAGACGCATCTAATACTGAGCATCAGATTCACCCGTGACGTATCGGACATTTCAAACGGATCTGAATCAACACGCGACCCGACGACTGAAAAGTGAGCAGAGAGGATCAACTGTTCGACATTCCTAATGAAACGCTAAATTACCAGCTGATAAACAAAATCAAATCCACATTCAGACCTTCATCGGGTCAAATGTGAGAAACTGGGATCAGTGCGTCCTTCTAAAACTGTTTTTGCTTTCTCTTGACTCATTGCGTTATTGTATTTTGGGTAATGGCTTGAGGTTTTTGGACCCTACGCAGCGCCCTACATAGTGCATATGACCTATATACAATACTCTACGAGTCTTTGGCATCCTATTTTTTTTTTTTTTTTTTAAAATGTCAATGCGGCGGCACGGTGGTGTAGTGGTTAGCGCTGTCGCCTCACAGCAAGAAGGTCCTGGGTTCGAGCCCCGGGGCCGGCGAGGGCCTTTCTGTGTGGAGTTTGCATGTTCTCCCCGTGTCCGCGTGGGTTTCCTCCGGGTGCTCCGGTTTCCCCCACAGTCCAAAGACATGCAGGTTAGGTTAACTGGTGACTCTAAATTGAGCGTAGGTGTGAATGTGAGTGTGAATGGTTGTCTGTGTCTATGTGTCAGCCCTGTGATGACCTGGCGACTTGTCCAGGGTGTACCCCGCCTTTCGCCCGTAGTCAGCTGGGATAGGCTCCAGCTTGCCTGCGACCCTGTAGAAGGATAAAGCGGCTAGAGATAATGAGATGAGATGAAATGTCAATGCTGTTGTAGATGTTTATTTGATGAGCTCCACGTTATTGAGTCAGTATGAACATATTTTAAAATAAGTTTAGAATAAGTGTAAATTTGGTGCAGCCAGGTCAAAGAAATGAGAGAAAATGTTGAATCATCATCAAGTTTGGAGAAAGTCAGCTGTAAAGTTTGTGGTGTGTAAATTGAAATGAATGCGTAGCACATGTTTATTGGCCTACAGAGTCAGCTTTAGATCTTTATAGGCTGTTGTACGGGATCATATTGTTTAAAAATAACAACAAATAACATTAATGTTACAGAAAAAATGTTTGTATGTTAGGAAAGAAAGAAACCTATGACCTAACAAACAACTTTTCAGACCCCCCCAAAAAAAATCATGAAGGCTGTTGGATTTTGCTGCAAATAATAATAATAATAATAATAATAATAATAAGCTTTTATTTGTTGCATGTACACTCAAGCACAGCAATATTCCTCCTCTGCATGCACACACAAGTGAGCACTGAGCACACTGATACCCCTTTTCCACCAAAGCAGTTCCAGGGCTGATTCGGGGCCGGTGCTGGTGCTGGTTCACAACTCGTTCAACTTGTGAGCCAGCTGAGAACCAGTTTGCTTTTCCATAGCTCGCGGTGCTAAGCGGAGCCACGTCATTACGTCGCTGTATACGTCAGTTACGGCGCTACGTTTGCATAAACCTTGGTGCGAATATCAAAGCAAGAACAACACGGAAGCAGCAGCAGCGGCAACAACAACAACAATGGATGACTTCGCATCGCTTAAAAATGGCGACCTTTCACGGTCTTGTTATTGTTGTTGGTCTTAACAACTCCGCCCCCCCACTGACATATGCAGTTCTTTCCTCTGGCCCAGCAGAGAGTTGGTGCTAGCCTGGAACTGGTTTTTCTGGCCCCAGAGCCAGTTCTTTGTCAGTGGAAACAGAAAACCCGGTTCCAAACTAAGCACTGGCCCCGAACCAGCCCTGGAACTGCTTTGGTGGAAAAGGGGCAACACACACATACCCAGAGCGGTGGGCCGTGGTGCTACAGCGCCCAGGGAGCAGTAGGGGGTTAGGCGCCTTGCTCAAGTGCACTTCAGCCATGATACAGAGGGAGGGAGAAAGTGCTGTTCATGCACTCAACTCCCTTCACAGTTTTCCTGTCGGTCCCGGGAATCGAACCGGCAACCCTTTGAGCCAAAGGCTGCCCCCATAAGAAGCAAGTGTGGCAAAATCTCCAGAAGAACTGTAGCTGTTTCTCCACAACGCTCAGTAAAACTTATCTGCGAATTTCCGAATAAAATGAACAAACTGTACCCGAGATGACTAACTGTCGGAAATAGGGGTACAGCATCCAAGTTTAAGTTCATTCAAATTTTAGCTAAATAATTACAATAAATTACGCACCCACATATAGCTAAGTAGCTAGTCTAGGTGGGTTCTCATCTCATCTCATTATCTCTAGCCGCTTTATCCTGTTCTACAGGGTCGCAGGCAAGCTGGAGCCTATCCCAGCTGACTACGGGCGAAAGGCGGGGTACACCCTGGACAAGTCGCCAGGTCATCACAGGGCCGACACATAGAACCATTCACACCTACGGTCAATTTAGAGTCACCAGTTAACCTAACCTGCATGTCTTTGGACTGTGGGGGAAACCGGAGCACCCGGAGGAAACCCACGCGGACACGGGGAGAACATGCAAACTCCGCACAGAAAGGCCCTCGCCGGCCACGGGGCTCGAACCCGGACCTTCTTGCTGTGAGGCGACAGCGCTAACCACTACACCACCGTGCCGCCCCCTAGGTGGGTTTGTAAATACAAATATCTAAATATAAATATCTAAAACAAAGCTTCTATAGGAAATTTCATACAAAACAGATTTTTCGCTTTTTTTTCTTTACAAGAAGACAAACTCTCCTCCTCCTTCTCTTCCTCCTCCGCTTCCCTTCTTTTCTTTACAAAGACCCTTTTTTTTTTTTACAAAACATTTTATTTTACAAAACAGATGATTTTCCAAAAAAAAAAAAAATACAGAATTGGACAAAATCTAGACCTATAATAAATATATACATATAAGACAAATATTTAAAATATTTATATTATTAAGAACTAAAACAAGTTACCAAGGTCAACTTCGTAGCCTGACTTGGTTATGCAACTTGAAAGAAGTTTACAGTCAGAGTCCATTTCTGTCCCCCAAGGTACAACTTACACTAATATCTATACCCCGAGGGCTCATTATTGGACCTCCAGGTCCAACTGTGTGTCACTTTTTAGGGCCAAAAAAGTACATATATGTTCCCAAGCCATATATAAAGGGTACAGTTAAGTACCTTATAGGGTACTGGACCAGTCACAAGACATTTGTCAGCATTTACATAGACATTTATATATACACACACACACAGATGTGTGTCATGACTAACATTGTGGCGTTCATTTATTTTTGAATTAGTCACTAATGCCTCTCCTTAATTCAGGCCTCAGATTAGATTGCTGCATTATAATCCTCCATTTTCACTCCAGCAATAGCACCGTGTGGACATTAAGGACATTTTCAGGATATTTTTAAAGCAGCGTTCGTATTTACGTACAAGCGTCCGTGGTCTCCTGGGATGTTCAGAAATCCCTAAAATAAACAAGTCACTTCAAGTTGTGTCTTTGGCTACGTGTTATTTTGTTGTTTAAAGCATAAGGCCAGTATGAGCAAGTAGCACCAAGCCAATAAAAACGTTTTTTTTTTTTAAATTCGGTTTTCTACAACGCAGGCGAGATGTAAAGATGCAAGTCAGGTGTATTTATCGTAAATCTGGTGAAATGAACCGTTCAAGTAAAAAGCCATGCTGTTTAGAAATATTATTGGACAGTTTTTCGATGTTTAAAGAGGATATACAGTATGCTAGATGAAAAATTCACTTTTATCAGTGCTTGTGGATGTATATAGAGGATATTATACGGTTGCGTGAAGATATGAAGTTTATCTTCGAGTGGTGAACATACTTGTATTCATGAGTCATCGACGCGAACGAGTGAAAATATTCCCAACACGAGAAGATAAACTTCACAACTTCTTGCTGCTGTGTAATGTTCTTTATATTATATGGACACATCCACAAAACATATACATACGCAAGTTAATGAAAATAATTTTAATTCTGAACCGGTTCGCCATCTAGTCAGCAGGGAAACACTGGGAGTGACGTCATGGGAGTGAAATATTATACATCCAGGACACTTTTTCAATGGAATTAAAACTAGCGAGTTTCATTCATTTGGTTTGATAGCATGCAATATTGTTAGCATAACGCTTATCCTACGTGTATTACATCACTCTTCCCAATGGAGAATGAGCGTTGAATATGGTTTGCGATATTGCACGGTTGTCGAGACAACATGACGTCACACATCGGAGACGTAAAACTTCCGCGCTAGCGGGCGACTGGGACAATTTGTAAACAACCATGGCCGCCAGCTTTGCTTTGTTAAATACGTAAGATTTTGAGAGAATTTTGAAAGACAAAGACGCGTTCAACACCCGAAAGGAATGTATATGGATAATAATAATAATAATAATAATATTTGGCTGGCGTTTTTTCATGGTATATCAGATATATTCCATTCAGCTACTCGTCTTCGAGTCGTTCAGTATCATGCTAGCTGAATGGAATATATCTGATAGACCATGAAAAAAGCCAGCCAATATTATTTAAAGGAGAACTGAAGGCAAATTTTTTATGATCAAAATTCTATTTCTCATTTTATTAAATATCGGAATGCATTTTTGATCGCTATTTTGTCGCTGCTATAGCAAGTTATGAGTGTTTGAAATATGCTCTGTAATATATCAGTCCGTCAAAGCAATGGCTGTAAACGAGATTCGCTGAGACCTGTGCGAGACATCGTAGGACGGAAGTAAAACGTATAGCGGAAATCAAAGCGACCGACATCTGCCAACGTTGTCAAAAGACGCGCGCGCCCTCTTTCGAATGCTGACGTAATCAAGCTGGAAGTTTTCCCTGTGTCCGAAATCGCTCCCTACTCACTATATAGAGCACTATATTAGTGGGGACGCCATTTTGTAGCGCTGTCCGAAACCTTAGTGAGGATTATGTGGGAAATGCGCTCAGTATAATAATGTATTTATCACAAAAATACATGCATGTATTTATTATTTTGAAAACCCAGCAGCTGCCTGATCTGGCACGTTTTAATTGTGCGACAGTAATGACGTAAATACCAGCGCGACGGACTCGTCCTTATCCTGTCGTCTTTCCAACGCTTCTCTACTCCACGTTGGTTCGAAGTCGTATGGAATAATCTCCATGTCACGTACGCGAGGGAGGCGGATGTATGTGCAGAAGTATACAGTTTAATAAAGTGCAGAATATATATACAGTGAGACAAAATATACACAGGCAAACAATCCAGAACGGCAGGCTAGATCAAAAACGAGAATACAGGCAAAAGGGTCGGTCGAGGCGCAAACAGGACATCAAAGGCTAAGCAAGGACGAGAAACAGGGAATCAAGACAACGGGTAGAAAGGCTCGGTAATGCGTATCGTAATACTTCATAATACAAATGCATCAGCACAGTCCTTAAATAGGCAAACACGTAGTTCCTTAACTGAGCTCAGGTGCGCCGTGTTCACGGCGCGCATGCTGGAGTCCACTCGATGCGCTCGCAGCCCGAGGCGCGCCTTCGGGTGCACGCGCCACATCACGCAGGACTGACACTCCATCACTGATGAAGCTGGCAAGTCTCGAAATTAATCTAAATTGGAATGAGATGGTGATCTGGCCGCTGTGTAAACAGTTTTCAAAATGGCGGCGCTGACACTTCACGTTCGAAGTCTCGCACAAGTCTCGTGAAGATCAAGCGGATAAGCGACGCCTGCCGTGGACCAAACGAACTACATTCAACACGGGTAAAAACCGAAAAGGCCGATAAGTGTAATATAATATGCCAATACGAGTCATGATTTCAGGTTAATAAAACCGAAACCGTAATTGAATAGCACGTTAATTAAGAAATAAAGCAAGTTTAAAAATGACTTCAGTTCCCCTTTAAACATGTCACTCAGATCCGCGATGTATTTCGCATGAAAAATGCGAGTTTTTCAACACGAGAAGATAAACTTCATATCTTCAAGCCAACATGTGATTTTCTTTTAATTATATCGACACATTCACAAACAAAAAGTCCCCAAATTTATCAAAACAATTCATCGATTTCCTCACGAGTGACATATAGAGATTTAGACATATACGTATTTAGAGATATAGACATATACGTGTTTCCTAGCAAAACTAGCCTGGCAAGCCAGACTGAATGTGAATATTTAGTCTGGCCTCGGTCGTAGACATTTCCGAAGGGTGTGGGAGGAACAACCCGCTGTCTTTCAACCTGTCTCTGTGCGTATAGGCCAACGCTCTGACCAATCAGCGCAACAGTGACTGTGACGTAGTCAGAGCGACAGAAAGCAGTGGGGGAGGCCTTGAAATAAATAATTTTTCAAAATGCGTATTAATTAATAAACAGGTTCTAGATATTAAGAAGTTTGGAGATAATGACCACAAGTTTGGAGTCTGTACCACATACTTAACATACACTTTTTTTTTCAAGTGTTTTTCAAGGGTTTGCTTAAACTGTTTGAGAGTTTTTATTTAGTGGTGTTTGGTGAAATAATTTCCCTTAAATTTAAAATAATGGGAAAATAAGAAACAATCAAAAAGTAATGTTTCAAAGCTGTTTATTAATTCTTCGTACTGCACAAACTAGCCCATCCTTTTGGCTACGAGCGGAGCCAGCTGGTAGATCAGACTTTTGCCGTAGCCGGTTGGCAAAACAGTGAAAACGTCCTTCTTGAAAAGGAATGAGCGGAGAGCCTCTTCCTGCTCATGTTTCAACGAAAACTCCAAGTCTAATTCTTCTAAAACTGATTCCAAAGCGGAGTCAAACACGCGCTGTTCACTCGCCGTAGCCATCTTTCCTGTTGTGCTTTCTCCAGCATCGCGCAGCTTTGTCGTCACTCCTGCAAAAGCCCGCCCAAAGAATCCAAACAAAAACCTTGCGTTGTGATTGGCGGGCACGATTTGATGCCCGGGGTGTTTTGTTGATATGGTGCGAGGCTAGACCCACTCGCTAGGCAAAAAATATTTTTGGCTGCTAGGCGGGTGGGTCTAGTTTACTAGGCTATAGTAAAACACTCATGTCCATAAAATATATTTGGGTATCTGGAGCCTACCAGCATACAAACTGAAATAATGCACCAAGTCAGTTTCTTTTGTGCTGCCTGCTTCAGAAAACATGCACCTCAACAACTACAAGACATTCAGATTCGACTCCTCTTCTATCATACCCCTTTTCCACCAAATCAGTTCCAGGGCTGGTTCGGGGCTGGTGCTGGTTCACAACTCGTTCAACTTGCGAGCCAGCTGAGAACCAGTTTGCTTTTCCATAGCTCGCGGTGCTAAGGGAAGCCACGTCATTACGTCGCTGTATACGTCAGTTACGTCGCTACGTTTGCATAAACCTTGGCGCGAATATCGAAGCAAAAACAACACGGAAGAAGCAGCAGCAACAACAACAATAATGGATGACTTCGCGTTTGTACAGCTGCTGCTTCTCGTCGCTTAAAAATGGCGATCTTTCGCGGTGTTGTTATTGTTGTCGGTCTTAACAACTCCGCCCCGCCCCCCCCGCTGACGTAAGCGGTTCTTTGCTCTGGCCCAGCAGAGAGTTGGTGCTAGCCTGGAACCGTTTTTTCTGGCCCCAGAGCCAGTTCTTTGTCAGTGGAAACAGAAAACCCGGTTCCAAACTAAGCACTGGCCCCGAACCAGCCCTGGAACTGCTTTGGTGGAAAAGGGGCATATGTCACACGTGAAGCTCATTAGAATGACCCCACCCCCTCATCTGAGAATCTCTGCTCACTGCTTGAGAGCTGCCTTTCAGAATAAATATAATGAGGAAAGTGCTGCCTGATTGGCCAGTAGAACAAGGGGGCGGGGTGAGCAGTGGCTCATTATCATTTAAAGGAACAGGCCTTTCGTCAGATCAGTCAGGGCTGTTTAGACAGGGTGAGAGGGGAGCTGTAGTGCTTTATCCTTTGGACCAAAGCATGTCACAGACATTTCATTAAGGCCTCAGGGACCTGTGTCAACTTGTGGAAAAAGGGGTATAATATGTCACCTTTAAAGCTAGACGGCCTTTCGATTTCATAAAATCGGTGAAATTTAGTTCCCTCTGAAATGTGGTCATTGTGATATATGTTTATTTCTGTAATATCTCACAAAACATCAGGCCATTCTGTTTCGTGGCTGGGAAGTTATTTAATTTGAGCAGATTCCCGAGCAAATAATGTGAAAATCATCCTGTCGCTAAACGAACAGCTGATCACACCGAGGTATTTATTAGTTTGGTCCTGCGTTTCCTTTCCTTCGTATATAACATAACATCTTTTCTTCTCGCTTTCCGTTACTGTAGTCGGTCTTTCACGTTTCATTCGCACACTCACGTCCTCCATTTTTCTCTCCTGTTTCAAATTTGTATCTCACAATGCGTTGCGTGAACAGGGAAAACCCACTACATGATGCATGATGTAGTATCTTGTATTGGGTCATGGTGAAGCAGGAAAAAATAGCAGAGAATTTAGGGCCACATGGCCTTAAATTAATTAATTGTTCTATTTAAAAAAAAAGCTAATAAAATTGGAAGTCTGTGATTCGAATTCAGTAGGTTTTGGTCCACTAAACAAAAATAATTACAGTACGTTTCGGGGAAAAATCTTTTTATGACCTACACTTGAAAAATCTGAAAGGCAGTCTAGCTTTAAGCTCACCGAAGTGCTCAGAGTTCAACTCCTTGACGTGTCGTTGTATTTTTAACTGTAATTCGGTGATCTTATTGCATCACTAGCATTTTTTTTTATGTTTCTCCTGTACTGTAAATGTTAAAGTATAAAATGAACACTGAAGTACTTTATGTAACAGTCAGAGCTGCTGAAAGTTTTTATTGTTTAAGTGTTCACAATAAGAAAAAAACAGTATGGAGAAAAATGGCTGAACTTGGTTCAACCTCCACTGTGATCTAATAGGAAGTGGTGTAGATCAGGTCAAGATTACGGAGAAAAGTATGACGCAGTAACAGACACAGGTTCAGCTGAGCAACTTTCATTAAATCTCTTTATGATAGATCGAGGGGAAAAAAACTCAACATGGCAGGAAGAAAGATGAAGAAAAAATGATGTGAATAAGGAACATTTAGTCTAAAAAAAACCCCAAATAATAGTGTTCGTTATTAATACTTATTAATAAATGTTATTGAACACTAAAGTATACTTAAAAAAAAACAGTAATAGATGAATCCTGGTGAAAATCAGTGTGCATTTTTTTTTTTTTGTTCTTGTTGTTTTATATTATTTTTTTTATTTTTTAAACAGTATCACATTACTACGACGGAGCATTAGGGCCATTCATGAAGGAGAAGATATTTTTTGATATGACGAGATTAAAGTCAACATGTCGACATTAAACTCGAAATTCCGAGAATAAAGTTGAAATTGGATGTCGACTTTAATCTTGATGGGTCGACTTTAAACTTGGAAATGTTTATAAAGTTGATGTCAAGTCGACTTTAATCTCGACAAATACGTTAAATGTCGAGAAAAAAAGTTTATTTTTTTTTCTGAGTTTTGCATGCAGAGAGAGCACTGCTCCACACTGAATCAGACCAAGTACTCAACATGCCACCCGTGGACAATTTGGTGAAATTATACTTTGGTATTGGATTAAGCAACAAAGAAATACTCGCTGTTTTAGCGCAGAACCACGGTGTGGTAATAAGTATTAGGACGCTGAAAAGATTGTGCCAAAAACTCCGTCTTTTTAGGAGGAAAAACTACACCGACTTAGAGGAAGTGGCCGCATTCTTGCAAAGCGCAATATCTTCTCCTTCATGAATGGCCCTCATGCTCCTGTCGACATGTCGAGTTTAAAGTCGACCCATCAAGATTAAAGTCGACATCCAATTTCAACTTTATTCTCGGAATTTCGAGTTTAATGTCGACATGTTGACTTTAATCTCGTCATATCAAAAAATATCTTCTCCTTCATGAATGGCCCTAATGCTCCGTCGTACATTACGGCTTAATTCCAAGCAATTTTACCCAACCGCAGCAATCATGAGATCTGAACTCATAACCTTCCGGTGACTAAAACAGAACCACAAAGACAAAGGCACACACTTTTAGCCACATTTTTATTTCCTGAATATTATCTCATATAATATGTGATTGTCCATGAAAACGCTGCAATGAGTTCGGGTTTTTCCCAACAAGAACGTAAAACAGCAGGGTTGTTTTTTTTTTTTTCACCGTAGATGGTGTTAAGCGACAGTTGCCCCTTCAGTGGCCACAACCTAAAACAATGCTGCATTTCAAAGCCACTGTGTCATGTCTGTCACCCCAACGTGTGATTTTCCAAGGCACGCACATACACACACTTACACTCACACCTCACACACATGCACATTATGTCAGTCGTTCCCAGCCAGCCATGTGATTGAATCTTTGCAGATCTGGCCTTTTTTTTTTCCCTCTTGTTGTGTGAAGGCCCAGCTTTCTGAATAGTGCTTGATAAGCAATCAACAGCCACGCAGAATCCTGTGTGAACATTTTTGCATGAAAAAAGGGTTCGTGTTAATGGGCTCGCGTAAAAGATAAAGGTAAAGGAAAATTCCTAGATCTGATTACATTGACAGAAAGGTTGCGTGCCGTGTTCTGACCCACTCTGAACAATACGCTCAATGACGAGACGACTCCAAACCCAGCGCCTGGCCGTTTCTCTCTTTATGCTTGAATGCGTTCTGATTCACGGTAGTCCTGCGGATTTATTTCTTATGTCATCAAAAACGAATATTTTTGTGAATGGAATGATAATTATTTTCCAAGAATGGCATACATTACAGGGCGGCACGGTGGCGTAGTGGTTAGCGCTGTCGCCTCACAGCAAGAAGGTCCGGGTTCGAGCCCCGTGGCCGGCGAGGGCCTTTCTGTGTGGAGTTTGCATGTTCTCCCCGTGTCCGCGTGGGTTTCCTCCGGGTGCTCCGGTTTCCCCCACAGTCCAAAGACATGCAGGTTAGGTTAACTGGTGACTCTAAATTGACCGTAGGTGTGAATGTGAGTGTGAATGGTTGTCTGTGTCTATGTGTCAGCCCTGTGATGACCTGGCGACTTGTCAGCTGGGATAGGCTCCAGCTTGCCTGCGACCCTGTAGAACAGGATAAAGCGGCTACAGATAATGAGATGAGATGAGACGTACATTACAAATAACTGTGTATCCATTTTGCTTCATTTCTTGAAACTGAACACAGGCTCTTCTAACTGTTCACTGTTGCCTCTTAGCAACTAAAACCTGATCCTATTCTTAGTTTTTCACACACACACACACACACACACACTAGAAGTTCATACTTACATGTTTAATACAATCAGAGATGACACGATACCACTTTTTCATTTCCGATACTGAAAGCTGACATCGATATACGTTCAATAGTTTTCCTTAAAAACTACTGAGCTTTACTATGTTTTTAGTTAAGTGACACAATTCATAGTTAAACTCTTTGACATGAAAATTACTGTATAATAAATCCAATCACATATAAACATAATGAAATCAATCAGAATATATGCTACACTTAGACTTTGCCATTTGCGAAAGGAGGTGAGACCTGTTCAGATTTTCTCCAATATAAATGGCTCAGTACCATCTCTAAATATAGTGTCTTGCTGAGTTTCTTTTTTTTTTCTTTTTTTGCTTATTTTTTGCTCTTTATTGTTAATTTTTTTCTCATATTTTGCTCATTTTTGCTAATTTTTTTTGCTCATTTTTGCTTGATTTTTTGCTTCTCTTTTTGTGCTTTTTCCTCATATTTTGCTCATTTTTGCTAATTTTTTTGCTCATTTTTGCTTGATTTTTTGTTTCTCTTTTTGCTCATATTTTAATGGCAGTATGTTTTGAGGGTTTTTTTTCGTCTAAGTGCAGCACTGCAATCCACGTTATCCTAACAATATGATATGCTACAATGGTAGCGTGAGCGATTATCCTACAGCTACAATGTAATAAACTTGCAGAAGTCTAATCGTCACTGATTTTATGTCTGATTTCAGCCTCAGGCCCACCCTCCACCTACAGCCCAGCTCCAGCCTGCATTGGCGCTGCCCCACCCGTCGCAGCCTCTCGTTTCCCAGCAGTCTCACCCTCAGCAGCAAACAGGACCGCGCCTCCCGCCTCGCCAGCCCTCCACCGCTGCACCCGCCGAGGCCGAGGACGAGTCGCGTCAGGCTAAAGGTCGCACCGGTGCCCGTATCTCCTTGGAGGCGCTGGGAATCCTACAGAGCTTTGTGCAGGACGTTGGGCCGTACCCAGACGACGAGGCCGTCCACACCCTCTCGGCTCAGCTCGATCTGCCCCGGCATACAATCATCAAGTTCTTCCAGAACCAGCGCTTCAGCGTGCGGCCTAAAGAGGTGACATCGGGAATCGCTCTACCTGCAGCCAGCGAGCAGGACGAGGTGAGCATGACGGACTTCAAAGAAGGCGAGCTGCTCAAAGAACTGGACGAGAGCACGCAGACTACTAGCATCTTCACCATCAAGATCGAGGAGCACGCGGGCGCTGAGGGACAGTGTCAGGCCGAGCAAGAAGTCAAAGAATAAACCTCGAGCTCAGACTCTGATTCTGATCTCCTCCAGCAGTAGAACTGTCAGACTCTCAGCCCGGGACTGCGTAATACCGAAGTATTACCTTTTTGTAAAAGCCCTGTATTATTATTATTATTCCACTGTAAAGATTTGCGCATCATTAAATAACCACACAATGCACAATGAAAAAAAAAACATCAAAAAAAAATAATCTTAACTATGTTGCCGTGGATGTTTGCTGACTGCACTTGATGTATGTTGTTTTTACACTGAACTTCCAAACTACTGATTTTAAAAGAAAAAAAAAATCGACTCAGTCGAAATTTGATAGACTTTGATAGATGTTTACGTACGTGGTGTTAACTGGATTATTTTTCTTTTCTTTTAATGCAACTGATAATAAAATAAAATGAAATAAAATCGGGGGCCTTAACGGTGACAAACTGCTGAATAAGACAGCGTTTTCTTTACGAAGCGAAGGATCACGCAGGATCTGGCGCCCCTAAGACCTGCAGGTAGACTGGAGTTGACTAGTTCACTCTTTCAATCTTTACTTATAATTTGTTTGGAGGAAATATAAATATATAAATATATATATATATATATATAGACATATATTAATTGTATAAAAAATATACAGTCTTAAAGAAACTATGCCAACAAATGCCTTGTACTATATGGCACTGCCGATGTTAGATTATTTTGCGAAACCTTTGTCACTGTAATTTTCAGGATTTTTTCACACGGTTTAAAAAAATGTGAATCACAATTTATTCATCGTCACACATTATTTATTTGCAGCTTCGTCATGCAGTTTTTCCTGATGTAATTACGTCATTTTTGTCACGGCACATTTTTTTTTTATTTTATTTTACTATTTATAAATGTACGTTTGATGGGCAGTAAAAATCAAAGTGTCTTAAACGTTTTAAATGGAAAAATGTGCTTTAACGGTTGCCTAAAAAAAAAAAAAACAGAAGTGCTGTATGTCAAGCGAGTCATGCTACAAGCTTCACGATTAAGATTAAATGTTGTATGCAATTTTTCCTCTCATGCAAATAAGCTTAGGAGAACGACTAACCTATAGACCACCTTAGAGAAAAAAAAAAAAACATATGCAATTTGTGTGGAATTCGATGTTTGCGATGTGTCTTCCTTTGGTTAAACAATACAATTCAAAGCTATTCCTGTATAAAATATTCTGTATAAAAAGGAGCGTTTGTTTTTTTATGAGTTTATCGCAAGGAGAACACCGGTTATTTTGTTACGACTGACTGTTTTATAAGTGTTTCTCGGTTTTTCCTCGAGCGAAACTGTTCTAAATAGGAGTGGTTCTTGATTGTTAATGACACAATTAAACTGTTTGTATTGCACCCCAGAATCTTTGCATTAATGACACCAATACATAAATCAAATGCATCGATTAATTGCACATCCTTTAATTTTTTTGTTTATTAACCTCCTAGGGCTTAGCGGTCACATGCGTGGACAGCACTTTATGGAAATTCGGAACAAGAATCCACATATGTGGACATACTTTTTCTCTAAAAGTACATCTTATCAAAAGATGATGCTTAGTTTTTATTCTAATCAGGTTCTAATAAGCCCAAATAGCAAAGAGAAATAAAAAATGCATGTAAAAAAAACAGCTTGGGCCTTAGGAGGTTAAAATGTCAGTACATCACACATCATCATCACTGAATCAGATTTACCGTAATGGATGTGTTTCTCAGCCCTGATATATAATGATAATGTTGTATAAAATCCCTTTCCTCGAAAGGTTTTTGTTCACACTGTTCCACATGACCCCTCCCAACCGCCACGTCCTCCATTTCATTCTCTCCTCTGTTTGTTTCTGATCGCGAGCACGTGACAGGATAAATAAGCGTCTGGCGTTAATGCTGTGTTAATGAGCCCATCTTTGGGGAGAGGAGGTGTAAAGAGATGCAGGTGCTGTGACCTCTTGCTGAACCCCGGCTGAACGCTGCAGCTGGGAGACGAAGGCACGACGCTGTTCACCTGCTCACACCTGTTCAGAGGTGTCTTCCGGGTCGCTCTTTAAATAACCATTCAAATTTTCCAGCCAGGAAAATCACACATGGGGGATTAGACGTGAACCAGGACTACACGGGAACACGCTAAGGAAGGGGAAAAACACTGATACACAGGAACAGACTGATACACAGGGACACCTCTGTTAGAGAGTAACACTGACGACACACATGGGTTAAAAGAGAACAGGAAAACAGACACCGGGGAACACACTGACACACTAACATGGACACATTAACACATAACACTGACACACTAATACTGACACACAGTAACTGGCACATGGAACACGCTGACATTCTCCGACAATAACACAATAACGGACACACTGACACAGTAACTGATGCACTGACATACGGAACACACTGACACACAAACACTGACATACCGAACACACTGACAATAACTGATATACTGACACAATAACTGACACATGGAACACATGGACACACTCCGACACACAACAACACTGACATATGGAACACACTGACACACAATAACTGACACATAGAACATACTGACACACAATAACTGATACAGTGACACATAGTAACTGATGCACTGACACACTGACACACAGTAACTGATACACTGACACATAGTAACAGATGCACTGACACACAGAACACACTGACACACAGTAACTGATGCACTGACACACGGAGCACACTGACACACAGTAACTGATGCACTGACACACAGTACACACTGACACACAGTAACTGATGCACTGACACACAGAACACACTGACACACAGTAACTGATGCACTGACACACGGAGCACACTGACACACAGTAACTGATGCACTGACACAGTACACACTGACACACAGTAACTGATGCACTGACACACAGAACACACTGACACACAGTAACTGATGCACTGACACACGGAGCACACTGACACACAGTAACTGATGCACTGACACACAGAACACACTGACACACAGTAACTGATGCACTGACACACGGAGCACACTGACACACAGTAACTGATGCACTGACACACAGAACACACTGACACACAGTAACTGATGCACTGACACACAGAACACACTGACACACAGTAACTGATGCACTGACACACGGAACACACTGACACAGTAACTGATGCACTGACATACAGAACACACTGACACACAGTAACTGATGCACTGACACACAGTACACACTGACACACAGTAACTGATGCACTGACACACAGAACACACTGACACACAGTAACTGATGCACTGACACACGGAGCACACTGACACACAGTAACTGATGCACTGACACAGTACACACTGACACACAGTAACTGATGCACTGACACACAGAACACACTGACACACAGTAACTGATGCACTGACACACGGAGCACACTGACACACAGTAACTGATGCACTGACACACAGAACACACTGACACACAGTAACTGATGCACTGACACACGGAGCACACTGACACACAGTAACTGATGCACTGACACACAGAACACACTGACACACAGTAACTGATGCACTGACACACAGAACACACTGACACACAGTAACTGATGCACTGACACACGGAACACACTGACACAGTAACTGATGCACTGACATACGGAACACACTGACACAATAACACTGACATACCGAACACACTGACAATAACTGATATACTGACACACAATAACTGACACATGGAACACACGGACACACTCCGACACACAACAACACTGACCTACAGAACACACTGACACGCAATAACTGATACACTAACACACAGTAACTGATGCACTGACACACGGAACACACTGACACACAGTAATTGATGCACTGACGCACGGAACACACTGACACACAGTAACTGATGCACTGACACACGGAGCACACTGACACACAGTAACTGATGCACTGACACACGGAGCACACTGACACACAGTAACTGATGCACTGACACACGGAACGCACTGACACAGAGTAGCTGATTCGCTGACACACGAAACACACTGACACACAGTAACTGACGCACTGACACACAGAACACACTGACACACAGTAACTGACGCACTGACACACAGAACACACTGACACACAGTAACTGATGCACTGACACACATAACACACTGACACCGTAACTGATGCACTGACACACGGAACGCACTGACACAGAGTAGCTGATTCGCTGACACACAGAACACACTGACACACAGTAACTGACGCACGGAACACACTGACACAGAGTAACTGATGCACTGACGCACGGAACACACTGACACACAGTAACTGACGCACTGACACACAGAACACACTGACACACAGTAACTGACGCACGGAACACACTGACACAGAGTAACTGATGCACTGACGCACGGAACACACTGACACACAGTAACTGATGCACTGACACACAGAACACACTGACACACAGTAACTGACGCACGGAACACACTGACACACAGTAACTGATGCACTGACACACGGAACACACTGACACACAGTAAATGACGCACTGACGCACGGAACACACTGACACACAATAATACTGATACACAGTAACACTGACATATGGAACACACTGACACACAGTAACTGACAGACACACACGAAACACACTGACACACAATAATGCACTGACACACGATAACACACAAATGGAAACACACTGATATGTAGTTATACTGACACACAGTAAAACACTCACACAGCAATACTGACACATGGGAACATATTGACTCACAGTAATAGACATATAGTGGTTAGACCAGAACCAGAAGCATACAGCAACATGCTGATGCATGGCAACACACTGACATCCAGTAATACGCTAACACACAGGAACACATTCACAGACAGTAACACACTGAACAGTAACACTGACACACAGGAACACACTGACAACACAGGAACATGCTGACACAAACATGCAAACAGGAAACAGGAACATGCAAAGCGCACAGACACATGGGAACACGTCGAGACTACCTGAGAAGGTTGTAAGCTCAATTCTCAGGACTATCACAAAGCCTTTATAAAGCTTCAACATGCATGAGTGAAACAGAAGAAGAAGAAGAGAGAGAAGATAGTTGAAGAGAGAGAAGTTGAGAGAAAAGATACAAGAGAGCACACTTAGGTGGTACAGACACAAAGAGGAGAGATCCATCAGAAATAATTAGATGGGTAGCAGAAAGAACGGAGATGGGGAAGAGACCCAGAGGACGCCCCCCCCCAAAAAAAAAAAAGATGGGGGGATCGCATCAAAGATGCTCAGCAGATTGACCTGACCCGAGTGAGTGATAGACAAAAATGACTATACGGAAACCTCACACCTCTTGGGGGGATTATATGGGATGATGAGGATGAAGAAGAAGAAGAAGAAGAAGAAGAATTTGGTATATCTCACATCTACATCAATGCTATTTTTTCTGCAAGTCAGAAAAAAAAAAAAAAGTTAGAATTTATAGTAAAAATTACTTTCTAGAATATTTATTAATCTCATCTCATTATCTGTAGCCGCTTTATCCTGTTCTACAGGGTCGCAGGCAAGCTGGAGCCTATCCCAGCTGACTACGGGCGAAAGGCGGGGTACACCCTGGACAAGTCGCCAGGTCATCACAGGGCTGACACATAGACACAGACAACCATTCACACTCACATTCACACCTACACCACCGTGCCGCCAGAATATTTATTTTACTGAATAAAAGTATATAGAACTGCAGGTTTTCATTCCGACACAAATATTTTCAATCAGTCTAATTATTTAATTGTATTAATAATTGTCAATTTGGGCGGCACGGTGGTGTAGTGGTTAGTGCTGTCGCCTCACGGCAAGAAGGTCCGGGTTCGAGCCCCGTGGCCGGCGAGGGCCTTTCTGTGCGGAGTTTGCATGTTCTCCCCGTGTCCGCGTGGGTTTCCTCCGGGTGCTCCGGTTTCCCCCACAGTCCAAAGACATGCAGGTTAGGTTAACTGGTGACTCTAAATTGAGCGTAGGTGTGAATGTGAGTGTGAATGGTTGTCTGTGTCTATGTGTCAGCCCTGTGATGACCTGGCGACTTGTCCAGGGTGTACCCCGCCTTTCGCCCGTAGTCAGCTGGGATAGGCTCCAGCTTGCCTGCGACCCTGTAGAACAGGATAAAGCGGCTACAGATAATGAGATGAGATTAATTGTCAATTTTATACTTTTTTCCATTTCTTTCTTTCTTTCTTTCTTTCTTTCTTTCTTTCTTTCTTTCTTTCATTAGCAGTCTACCATTCTTTCTTTCTTTCTTTGATTAACAGTCTACCATTCTTTCTTTCTTTCTTTCTTTTGATTAGCAGTCTTCCATCATTTCTTTCTTTCTTTCTTTCTTTCTTTCTTTCTTTCTTTCTTTCTTTCTTTCTTTCTTTCTTTCTTTAACAGTCTACCTTTCTTTCTTTCAATTAGCAGTCTTCCATCATTTCTTTCTTTCTTTCTTTCTTTCTTTCTTTCTTTCTTTCTTTCTTTCTTTAACAGTCTACCTTTCTTTCTTTCTTTGATTAACAGTCTACCTTTCTTTCTTTCTTTCTTTCTTTCTTTCTTTGATTAATAGTCTTCCATCATTTCTTTCTTTCTTTGATTAACAGTCTACCATTCTTTCTTTCTTTCTTTCTTTCTTTCTTTCTTTCTTTCTTTCTTTCTTTCTTTCTTTCTTTGATTAACAGTCTTCCATCATCTATCTTTCTTTCTTTCTTTCTTTGAATAATTATGTCTACCATAATTTATTTATTTATTTATTTATTTATTTCAGTCTACCATCATTTCTTTCTTTCTTTCTTTCTTTCTTTGATTAATAAAGTCTACCATCATCTTTCTTTCTTTCTTTCTTTCTTTCTTTCTTTCTTTCTTTCTTTCTTTCTTTCTTTGATTAACAGTCTTCCATCATTTCTTTCTTTCTTTCTTTCTTTCTTTCTTTCTTTCTTTCTTTCTTTCTTTGATTAATAAAGTCAACCATCATTTCTTTCCTTTCTTTCTCTTTCTTTCTTTTTCTATTTGATTAATAAAGTCTACCATCATTTCTTTCTTTCTTTGTTTCTTTGATTAACAGTCTACCATCATTTCTTTCTTTCTTTCTTTCTTTCTTTCTTTCTTTCTTTCTTTCTTTCTTTCTTTTTTTCTACCATAATTTCTTTCTTTGTTTCTTTCTTTGATTAACAAAGTCTATCATCATTTCTTTCTTTCCTTTTCATTTAACCCTGGTATCAACATCATTCCTTCCTGCTGCATGGCTTCCCAAAGCCTGCTTCCTTACTCATTATGTAAAGATTTACAAAACACGTATAATCTTTTTGTTTTTTTGTAATCTGTAATTAACTCAGTGTCTTAATGTGTCCAGGTGTGCATTACGTTAAATGTATTATGCTAATGTGCGCAGTATGAAGATGGACTTTTCAAATGTTTGAAATGTCAAATAAAATTGCTCAAAAGACCATCACACGGAAAAAAAAAAAATAATTTACTACTGAGAATCCAGCTGAGCCTGGGGAATAGTGCACTTGTTTATTTGGAGGGAAAAAGACTCATTTTTTTTTCTTTATTTTTTTTATGCATAAGGTTGTTGTTGGTGGTGGTGGTGTTTAGAAAAAAGAATTTTTTTTTTGTATTGTAAAACACCATGAAATCTCTACCCAAGCCAAGTAATACATCTAGAATTAGTGAAAATGTAATAAGGTACCACTTTATTTATTTATTTGAAGGAACACATAATTAATTAAGGTCTAGTTATTTGTCTAATTAGGTTCTGATGAGACAAAGTTTATTTGTTATTAATTTTTTTTTGTATTTGTAATACCTGTATCAATGCAAAAATGAGTAATAACTGCATTATTAGTTGGGCTGATATTGATTAATTAATCAACTGGAAGACCGCCCTCACCCTTTGATCTTGTCGTCTGATGACACAGCTCGTTACCTGAGATGGAATTTTTCAGCACGATCAGCAACTTGAGGAAAACCCGGACATTATCTTCACAGGTAAGCATGGTGGAAAGATCATGGACATGGTTTTACTTCTCAAATTCACCGATATTTCATGATCTCCTTGTCGAAACCTACTTTGTTTCTTACGCTTTCATTTGACAGTCGCCATTTTGTATCTAAACGCCTGTTTGAGAAGTCACATGAGGTGTCGATAATAGTGATCACTTTCGCCGGTGTCCACCATTATCGACACCCTATGGAATTAAGGGACATTTACAACCGTTACGGATCAATCTTTGTGTAACATTCTTAAAGTAGATGAAGTACTTTAAAAAAATAAGAGTGCTGTGATTTATAATCATTTTTTTCTGATTCATAACAGAATGGAATGTTTATAGAGTATTTGGAATCCCAGTGCAATAAATAGAATTAGACCAGAATTAAATTCCTAGCGTATAAAAAATTACATGCTTGAAATATTCAGATTTTTCTATTCCATTCAGAATTTTTTTTTTGCAGTTTGTTGTAAATATCTACCACATATTACAATATCAGTAGACATTTTATATTTTGGTTTGAGGAATGAGATGCGACCTTTGACCTGGATGTTCATGTGGTTACAATATCAATTCCCTGTTGACATTTATTGGTAAACGACAAAACTAGAAATTAATACAAACAACAATGAATGATGAACAAAAATGTGATCTATGAAAATACTTAGAAAGTGGGTAGAAAGTGGAACAAAAAGATTTTCTGATGCAGGTTAAACATTATCAGTTTATTTGTTTACAAACATCAGAATTACTTCCTCATTTACATAAACACCAACATCCATATATTAATATAAAAGATGTTTTGTACTAAATGTAAGTCTACGTAAAACAAATTTTAAATAAAAACTATGTCTTGTTAACTTAATACCACATACCAGTTTTTTTTTTTTAATAAATAATCATCTGGGTGTTGATAATTGTGGAACGGTGTCGATAACTGTGGACCAAGGTGTCAATAATTGTGGAACGGTGTCAAGTGATCTGATACGCTAAGTAATCGGGAATCAACTCATTTTTTCCAGTGGAAGTTTGAGTAATTATTCATGCACAATTTATGTATTGAAAGACACTGTGATTAGCAGCACCGGAGCACCCCAGGGCACGGTGCTGGCCCCTCTTCTCTTCACCCTGTACACCGCGGACTTCTGCTACAACTCGGAGCTGTGTCACATTCAGAAGTTTGCCGATGACACAGCCATAGTGGGGTGTATCAGGGACGACAGAGAGGAGGAGTATAGGAGCCTGGTGAGGGACTTTGCCATTTGGTGCAATAGGAACCATCTGCAGCTCAACACCTCAAAGAACAAGGAGCTGGTCATTGACTTTGGGAGGTCCAGACCAAAGTCACGACCAGTTCTGATCGAGGGAGTCGAGGTGGAGGCTGTGGATTTCTACAAGTACCTTGGGCTGTGGCTGGACAGCAAGCTGGACTGGACTTGCAACACCAACCACCTGTACAGGAAGGGACAGAGCAGGCTATATTTCCTGAGGAGGCTGCAGTCCTTTAACATCTGCAGGAAACTCCTGTGGATGTTCTATCAGTCTGTGGTCACCAGTGTCCTGTTTTACACCGTGGTGTGCTGGGGGGCAGCACATCCAAGAAGGACACATCCAGGCTGGACAAACTGATCAGGCGGGCCGGCTCTGTGGTCGGCATGAAGCTGGACTCTCTGGTGACGGTGGCAGAGAAGAGGTCTATGGACAAACTACTGAACATCATGGACGATGCCAGTCACCCTCTGCACACCGTCATCAGCAACCAGAGGAGCCTGTTCAGTGACAGAATGCTCCTTCCCAAGTGCAGGATGAACAGACTTAGAAACTCCTTTGTCCTTCACGCCATCAGACTGTACAACTCCTCTCTGGGGGGGAGGAGGGGTAACAGGAGGACAGAGGACTGGAAGGACCAGTAGCCTAGCCTGACAAAAAGCAATACTGGACAATGCGCAATATAAATGTGCAATACCTCTCCTGCTAGACTTTTTTCATATTTTATTTTTTATATTTGTATATGTTATTATAATAATAAGTTCAACTTATAAAGCGCCTTTCTAAAAACCCAAGGTCGCTTTACAATTATAAACAGAAAAAAACAAAAAAAGTCCACCAAATAGGGGTCAGGATGTCATTCCAGTGGTGTAGCAGCCACAGTCCCACCAAAAGGCGCACAAAAACAAATCCCACACTGCCAGCACAGCCACCGTGACGCCGCCAGCAACGTCGCTCGAACACCACGCCATGGATCCACAAAGCGAGCACAGAAGCACCACCATGCAGAGCACTGGTACGACGCAAACCGCCTGCACAGCTGCCGTGACGCCACCGAGCAACATTGCTCGGAACATCACGCCAAGCATTAAACCACAGAGCGCTGGACAACCATGATGTTAAAATGAGCAACGAGCTCACTGCAGTCCATAGCTGGGAGCACAGGCATCACCCACAGCGAACCAAGGCCTGGAGGGAACCGACGCCCAAAACTGGGTCCGGAGCTACACCACAACCGGTGGACAAAAACACTCAAATAAACATCAAACTACACAAACACACAGAAAAAAAAATAAAATAAATAAAAAATAAAAATAGGAGAGAAAAAAAAGCAGCTGTTAATACTTAATTTATCTAGAAGTTTTCTCTATTTTCTATTTTCTGTTTATTCTGTAATGATGCTGCTGGAATTTCCCTGAGGGAACCCTCCCAAAGGGATTAATAAAGATCTATCTATCTATCTATCTATCTATCTATCTATCTATCTATCTATCTATCTATCTATCTATCTATCTATCTATCTTTTCTACTTTTGCAATGGCCAAAAGATCGTTAAGGTGTCAATAATTGTAGCTGCCGCTCTAGTATATAAATGTACAGAATAAACTAGGCATATTTTTTTTCTTTTTTGCCAAGATAAGCTTTTATTATTATTATTTTTTAATCCTTCAAAAGTATTTTTTTTAAAAATCCATTCAGTATTTGCCATGGCACATTACCTAAGTGTTTGCTTATTGTACTTAAGCCCATGCTTTATAAGCTACTGCATAGAAGTCTAATCCAATTAAAAAATTACAAACAATAAAGCAATGGCAACGGCACTATCAGCGTAATGCGATATGTAGGAGGAAACTGAGATTAGAAACAAAATATTTGAAATAAAATACTTTCACTGTATAGTGCATGTGTGTCGTGGGAATACTTGGCAGATGCTCTACCTGAATATTAGCAAAACACATCATTAGAACACCGAGAGCAAAACCGCTCGTCGTTCCTCGGTGTATCTGCTCGTGTGCTTGCAGTGTGTTAAATCAAGCATGTGCTGGCTGCCAGCCATCATGTGCATGACTCTCGGATGGAAGATTGAGTGCGTCGTACAGAATTTTATCAGTTCGCCTCTGCCAGCAGAGAAAAAGAAAGAAAAAAAACCCAACCTCTTTTCCAATGTTGATACTTGTGTGTTTTTAATGGCAGTATTGCTTTTACTTGAGAATAATTTTCAGTGAGATATTCTGCTCGTTTCGCCCTCGCATGGCTGTGAGCTAACCTGTTTAGCTGTAATTAGCTCTCATTAGGCGTGTGACAGTAAACCAGTCTGGTGGTATGCGCTGATAAGGGAATCTGAGAGAGTCATAGCATTAATGTTAGTCTACAATGGTACGTGATGAGGTCACAAAATATCACCACGGGATTTTTAAACCATGGTGGCTTGCACCAGGTGAACATCAGACAAAATGGCTGAAGGCTAAGAAAGCTACAAATCTCTAACTTAACATACTGAAAAAGTGTGAGTTGAGAATAAAGTGGTTACTGAATATGAAGAATGAGTAGAATGGAGCTGTACATTTTTCATATGTCATTCTATTCAGTTCAATTAAATTTTTATAGTGCGGCGGTTACAATTATCGACACCTTAACAATCTTTTGGCCGTTACAAAAGTAGAAAAGACTTTCAATACGTAAATTGTGCATGAATAATTACTCAAATTTCCACTGAAAAAAAAAGGTGTCGATTCCCGATTACTTTGTGTATAAGATCACGTTCCACAATTATTGACACCTTTGTCCACAGTTATCGACACCGTTCCACAATTATTGACACCCAGATGATTATTTATAAAAAGATAATCAATATGTGGTATTAATTTAACAATACATAGTTTTTATTTAAAATCTGTTTTACATAGACTTATATTTAGTACAAAAAATTTTTTATATTAATATATGGATGTCGGTGTTTACGTAAATGAGGAAGTAATTCTGATGTTTGTAAACAAATGAACTGATAATGTTTACCCTGCGTCAGAAAATCTTTTTGTTCCACTTTCTAAGTATTTTTGTAGATCACATTTTGTTAGTCATTCACTGTTGTTTATTAATTTCTAGTTTTGTCGTTTACCAATAAATGTCAACAGGGAATTGATATTGTAACCACATGAACATCCAGGTCAAAGGTCACATGTCATTCCTTGAACCAAAATATAAAATGTCTACTGATATTGTAATAAGGGCGGCACGGTGGTGTAGTGGTTAGCGCTGTCGCCTCACAGCAAGAAGGTCCGGGTTCGAGCCCCGTGGCCGGCGAGGGCCTTTCTGTGCGGAGTTTGCATGTTGTCTGCGTGGGTTTCCTCCGGGTGCTCCGGTTTCCCCCACAGTCCAAAGACATGCAGGTTAGGTTAACTGGTGACTCTATGGCTACGTTTACATTAGACCATATCTGTCTCGTTTTCTTCGCGGATGCACTGTTCGTTTACATTAAACCGCCTGGAAACGCCGGGAAACGGGAATCCGCCAGCGTCCACGTATTCAATCTAGATCGTGTCTGGTCCGGTGCTGTGTAAACATTCAGAATACGCGGATACGCTGTGCTGAGCTCTAGCTGGCGTCTCATTGGACAACGTCACTGTGACATCCACCTTCCTGATTCGCTGGCGTTGGTCATGTGATGCGACTGCTGAAAAACGGCGCGGACTTCCGCCTTGTATCACCTTTCATTAAAGAGTATAAAAGTATGAAAATACTGCAAATACTGATGCAAATACTGCCCATTGTGTACTTATGATTGTCTTTAGGCTTGCCATCCTTCCACTTGCAAGTAGTAAGTGATATGCGCTGGGATCTCACACACAGCGGCTCAGTCCCGAATCACAGCTTGTGCACTTCACTCGCGCGCTGTGTGAGCTGCGCAGGGCCGGAGTGCGCACCCTCCAGAGGGCACTCGCTGTTCAGGGCGGAGTGATTTGGAGCGCAGGATGCCTGCACGCAAATCGTGTATTGGTGTTGCTGTGTGCACACTAATCGTTTTAAAAACGTTAATCTGATGATCTGCTGATACGGTCTAATGTAAACATGGGCTAAATTGAGCGTAGGTGTGAATGTGAGTGTGAATGGTTGTCTGCGTCTATGTGTCAGCCCTGTGATGACCTGGCGACTTGTCCAGGGTGTACCCCGCCTTTCGCCCATAGTCAGCTGGGATAGGCTCCAGCTTGCCTGCGACCCTGTAGAACAAGATAAAGCAGCTACAGATAATGAGATGAGATGAGATGAGATGAGATATTGTAA
>NC_083587.1:58477237-58509737 GCF_027579695.1 Neoarius graeffei
CAGTTTTATAAGGAAATGAGCTGTAGGTTTTACTGATCATCCTGCAGAACCAGCCACAGTTCTTCTGGACACTTTGTCTCTCACACTTGCTTCTTAACTTTGAACCAAAACCCAGCAGCCTTCATTATGTTTTCTTTTTTAATCTGAAAAGTGGTCTTGTATGTAATACTAGCAGGTTACCCAGGCATTGCCGAGGTTTTGCAAAATTCTGGGTTGCCCCCAGACTTCCATGTCAAATTTGGTGAAGATCCATCAAGAAATGGTGATATTCACCCAAGACAAACTAAAATCCAAACATCCACCACCCAGGGGCCTACTGGGGACCCCCTGGGGCCCAAATATGGAATTTCTGAGTTCTGCCAAATTGTGGCTATCTCCTGTACCTATGTACCAAGTTTAGTGAAGATCTGTTGAGAGTTTGTGTTGATAAATGCAATGCGAAAGGCATTGAGGGTTGGAGTGGGTGGATGTTGTGCCCCCCAGGGACCTCCCTGGGGCCCGTACATGGATTTTGTTTATATATGCAAACTTCCAGGTCACCCCCGGACCTACTTGCCAAATTTGGTGAAAATCTGTCGAGAAATGGCAATGTTAGCTCAAGACAAATAAACAAACAAACTTTGCCGCTTATTATAGATGCTGCTCAGATATCAACATTTTTTTGTAACATTTAATTTTGTTCTGGAAAATGAACGAACATTTGGAACTCTAAAATGTTTTTGTACTGATTCGATAATGTAGAAGTCTCATCTCATCATATTATCTCTAGCCGCTTTATCCTGTTCTACAGGGTCGCAGGCAAGCTGGAGCCTATCCCAGCTGACTACGGGCGAAAGGCGGGGTACACCCTGGACAAGTCGCCAGGTCATCACAGGGCTGACACATAGACACAGACAACCATTCACACTCACACCTACGGTCAATTTAGAGTCACCAGTTAACCTAACCTGCATGTCTTTGGACTGTGGGGGAAACCGGAGCACCCGGAGGAAACCCACGCGGACACGGGGAGAACATGCAAACTCCGCACAGAAAGGCCCTCGCCGGCCACGGGGCTCGAACCTGGACCTTCTTGCTGCGAGGCGACAGCGCTAACCACTACACCACCGTACCGCTGTAATGTAGAAGTCATAAAATAGAAATCTATAACAAAGTTTGTTTGTTTGTTTTTTTAAAAAGGGTGCCTAAAAAGACTTTTGCACAGTACTGTATGTAGCTATAAAGACCAGGAAAAAACTACACTGAAAAAAAAGAAAGAAACAACAAAAAACAGTTCACTAAAGAAACAATTCCCTGTTTAGATAATGAATGCTGAAGAACACCGACAAACTGGATCAATATAAGAGAAGTTCACAACCACGGAGAAACCACAACGTATCAATGAGGTCTATAAGTGCACTTGGATATGGATTTCGAGTTCTCATGGTGTTATATGTCCGACTGCGTCTCAATCCCATTTATTCCAGCTGGGTTTCTAATCCCGACGTATCTTCTCCTGTCAGTTGTTCTCTCCTGTCTTCCATTTACATTTTTCTTCCATAATCAGGTAATTTAAACCATCATACCCTCAGGGGATCCTTAACTTTCTCCATGTTAATTTTAGCAACACACATACTAATTGAGTAATGACATTTTATATACTGTATAATTACCCAACATGACATTGTATAATATTGATCTTTAAATAGGACTTATATTATACCCCAGCGCTGTTAAATGCTCAGTTCTGATTGATCACAAGTTGTTGATTAAGTTCCTGTTATACAACGCCGATTCCAAAAAAGTTGGGACGCTATGTAAACTGTAAATAAAAACAGAATTTTTATCATCCATCCATTATCTGTAGCCGCAAATCCTGTTCTACAGGGTCACGGGCAAGCTGGAGCCTATCCCAGCTGACTATGAGTGAGAGGTGGGGTACACCCTGGACAAGTCGCCAGATCATCGCAGGGCTGACACATAGATACAGACAACGTTTCACACTCACATTAACACCTACGGTCAATTTAGAGTCACCAGTTAACCTAACCTGCATGTCTTTGGACTGTGGGGGAAACTGGAGCAAACCCATGCAGACATGGAGAGAACATGCAAACTCCACACAGAAAGGCCCTCGCTGGCTGCTGGGCTCGAACCCAGGACCTTTTTGCTGTGAGGCGGCAATGCTAACCACTACACCACCGTGCCGCCCAGAATTATTATTATTATTATTTTTTTAAATTTTCAGCTCGTTCTATCATGGCTTGTTTGACCAATCCTACAAATAATCATGTATTTACGAAGCCCAGACAATCCACGCCATGCAAACAATCAGGCAGATAAACAGTATGCCTGAGGTTTCTCCAACAGTTATCATCATCATAACGCTCAAATGCAGCTTTTGATTTGATCTGAAAAAGTTTTAGAACAATTCATTTCATTTCACAGTACGTTCTCCGGTATGCTTGAGCGCCATTTCCTGTTTGTTTCTTGTGCTGCTTTTTTATTTTATTTTTTTTATTTTTTAAATTTGATTACATGCTTTCGGCTTTGCTACTGTACACTGATTCTGAGTGCAGATAGCTGAATATAATAGCATTATCAGAGGGAGGTGCACTTCTCTCAGACGTGTGCACGTTTGCAGACGAAACAAAGCGAAGAAGCAAAGAAAAAGGAGACATAACAAGAAAATAAGTCACAACAACTCAACACTGGGTTTGTAAAAGTCTCCTCTCAGATCCTTGTATAATAAAATAATATGTCGGGTTATTAGATATACTGATCTGCTAACTAATAAACTGCCATCCTAGGATGAAGTCGCTGCTCTCGCCCTTGTGTTGTGCAACTAGGAAGCATCCATTATCCGTAACCGCTTATCCTGTGCAGGGTCGCGGGCAAGCTGGAGCCTATCCCAGCTGACTGTGGGTGAGAGGCGGGGTACACCATGGACAAGTCGCTAGATCATCGCAGGGCTGACACATAGAGATAAACAACCATTCACACCTACGGTCAATTTAGAGCCACCAGTTAACCCAACCTGCATGTCTTTGGACTGTAGGGGAAACTGGACCAACCCCTACACAGACACAACATGCAAACTCCATACAGAAAGGCCCTCATCAGCCACCGGGCTCGAACCCAGAACCTTCTTTCTGTGAGGCGACAGTGCTAACCACTACAGCACCGTGCCAGCCCAACTACGAAGCAGTGCATCAAAAAGAAATTGTGTAATGACTTTGGCCATGAAACAGAGCACAGAAGCATTGTTAATTATGAAACTAATTGCGATGCAAGGCTATATTTTATAGCTTATCTTTTATACCTGTCTTCCATATGTTCATTCAGGTAGACTGATTCCTATGTTAAATAAAAATAAAACACTTGGGACTGTGCTGTGATAGGAAAATGATCAACGGGTTGGTGTCACGTGGAGTGATGTTTAGCAGAGTTACTGTTTCTGAATCATAGTTGATTATTTTCCAATAACAGCAATTTCAATCACAAAGGAATTTTTCACAAAGTTTTTTTTTATACCCCCGCTCCAGGGGGAGGGATACCGGTTTACCTCTGTCTGTCCATCCATATTTCCATCCGTCCAAAACACCCTTTTTGTCAGCAACCACAAATCATAGCCACTTGGTACCAAACTTCAGCTTGGGGTTCTATACCGTGTTTACCATTTTCAGGTCTGTCCCACATCGACTTCCTGTTTACCAACTGAATGGGTTTACGAAACATATAGGGTGGGTCAGCAACTACAAATCACAACTGCTTGATATTTGGTACCGAGCTTCAACTTGGGGTTCTATACCGTGTTTACCGTTTTCAGGTCTGTTGCACATCGACTTCCTGTTTACCGACTGAATGTATTTATGAAACATATCGGGTGGATTTTGACGCTATTTCAAGAAGCAAAATGCTATTTCAAAATGATCGTTTACCAGGATGCTGTTTGAGATCCCTGGGGTGAACACGGCTCTTTACTTACTTGTTTCAGGGTTCATTATTTGTTGAAGTCAACGTTCATAATAAGCGTCCTATTCCTTCAATTGCTTGCATTCTGATATAAGCGAGAGCGGGGGGGATACGTAAGTGAGCAGTAGCTCACAGTTGATCTTTTTTTTCGTTTACTACTGAACATGTCATACTTTTTTAGTTATATTTAATGCCATGGAACGTCCATGAAACAAGTTCTTTTTTGTTATCACTTAGGCTACAGTTACATGACAGCTCGCGATGCTTTGCGATGGGCTATTGATAAAAATGAGTCCTCTGTTCTTGGTGTATTTTTCTACAATTTCTAAAATGTTCCCTTGATGTTTGAAGTTCACATAATCCATAACCATGCGGACCTGTAACTCTAAAAATGCACTTAAAGTACTTTTCTTAAGCTTTATGACATTTTGATGTGCTCTAACAGAACAAATAAAAGGGAAATGACATCATTACAACATGCACTTACCACTCAGAAGGCACCACGAATACAGAATAACCTCAGCACCAAATCTGTACAGTCAGGATTTTATTACTTAGCTGAAAATGTGATAAGTAAGTCTGCCATTTTGCTTGAAAACATGACTACGACAAGGTAGTGTGCTGATGAATTAATCAGATGTACAGTTCTGTGTAAAAGTCTTACAGTAGGTACATGTAAAGAAATGCTGTGGACCAAAAAATGGCTTATAATAATGAAATGTTTCAATATTAAAAAAAATACTATAAACAGTAAGCAGTAAGCCATAATAAATGAAACAAAGTCGATATTTGGTGTGAGACGACCCTTTGCTTTAAAAAAACAAAACAAAACAGTAGTCTCAGGTCCAGTGAGTGCAGTTTTATGCGGAAATGAGCTGTAGGTTTTACTGAGCATCTTACAGAACCAGCCCCAGTTCTTCTAGACACTTTGACTGTCACACTTGCTCCTTCATTTTGCACCAAAACCCAGTAGCCTTCGTTATGTTTTCTTTTTTGATTTGAAATGTGTCTCTTATGGAATATGCTGCTCAGATACAAACTTTTTTTTTCTGTAACATTTAATTTTGTGCTGGAGAATGAATGTTTGGAACTCTAAAATGTTTTTGTACTGACTCGATAATGTAGAAGTCATAAAATAGAAATCTATAACAAAGTTTGTATGAAAAAAAAAACAGGGTGCCTAAAATGACTTTTGCAAAGAACTGTATATAATCATTGAACTTATTTCTAGACATTTTATACTGACATAGGCTTGTTCTATTCATGTTCATAGTGTTTATTTCTACGTAGTCAGAAGCAAAAATATCTGCTTGAAACGTGTAAAGGCATCTAAAATGAATAATAATAATATATTTTATTGATAATAATCTCATAAAAAGAAATATTTGATAAATCTGCCCATATTGAAAATATTACACACACACACACACACACACACACACACAGTTATTCCATGAAACTGAGTTGTATATGAGCTGCCAGCCGATGAGGAACATAGCACCGAGTCGGCTATAAGCCGTGTACGATGAGATTGAGTGGAATAACTGTTTTATTCTATCCACATTCACTGGATTTTGAGAAACACAGCATTTTTATTTTTTGCAAATTCGATCAATAAAAACTTTATACAAAATGTCCAACAAAATCATTTCTGCTTAGAATGTAAACAAACCGGCGAAATGACAGGAGCAATTTGTGAAAAATGCGAGAATAATAATTCTTGAAAAATAAAAAAAAGATACATTCTTACCATCAAATACTTTTTGTTCATGTTTTGTTGCTTTTTTGTATTTTTGGGGTCTTCTTCTTCAGGTTTTTTTATTTTGGTAGTTGGCAGACCAACTTAAAAGGTGCATTTCTGCCACCAATTGGACTGGAGTGTAGAACAGGAGATGGGGGGGGCAAAAACTATATTCTGTTAGCTATTTCTGTTTCTTTTAAATACTTGATAATTTTTGGGATTTGTTTTTGAGAAGTTTTTTATCCTCGGTTGGTACAGCAACACGCTCCGCCATTTTGTTTTTCTCTCCTCATGGTATATGAGCTGATATTTTCATAGTAGAGTAGCCAATCAGAGCACGTAATTGCTCATATCCAGTGAATGTGGATAGAATATATATATATATATATATATATATATATATATATATATATATATATATATATATATATATATATACTGTATTATATTACACACACACTTGCTAAGGTATAAATTTTTTGCCCTTTCATTGGATTTATTTATTTTTTACATTATTTTCATGGGGCTTCCAGAGTTTTTGGGCTTGGAAAGCATCCAGGTCACATGCTCATGACCAAGAAAAAAAAAAGATCTCCATGTTTCCCCAATTATTAGATGTTCTCGATAGAAACTTTATTTTTAATATTGAAAATTAGAAGCTAAGAACCCTTAACGATTTTTTAAAAAAGTTGAGAATGGTGAAGAATGAAGACTGTTAACACTTAAGCCTCGTTCTAACCTTCATTCCAAACCTCATCATAAAGGATTAATCGGAGGTCACAGTCTGTCTGGGCGCTGATCACTGACCATAGATCCAGTAGATGCCAAGTGCTGGCAACAGTCACTAATTCCACACTTGATAGAGATCAGAATGTCAACACACACACACACACACACACACATCCATACACGTGTCAGCGCTGATCTTACACACCTCCACCGCAAGGCTAAATTGAGATGTTGCCAAGCAACTACATACCAGTATCAGAATCAGTGATACACAGGTTTACATTATGCCGTTTACCTGAAAGGAACACAAAAAGCAGTTTTCTAAATAACATCACAATGTGTCGTCCATATTATAACAACTGGACAAGGGGCTGAATGCAACCTGCCAATAATCTTTGTGCTATCATGGTGTGTTTTAGAAGCAAGGCATCAGATGGGCATGCTGCGTGTGTAGGCATTAACAGGAAGTAAATGATGGATAATGCTGGATAGAAAAGGAACTAAGATCATCAGTTTCCTCATAATACTTGGTTACAGCTCTAATGCTGCATTTGAGGTGAAGGCGCAACTTCCCCGCATATGATGCTAGAATAGTACAGTGGTGGTAATGTTCGTGTTGCAGGACACCGGTGACCTGAGTTTGATCCTCAGTTCAGGGGAATGTGTGGAGTTTGGCTTGACAATGGTTTGAGGGCAGCTCTGTAGTTAAGACTTCTGATCAGAAGGTCGTGAGTGCTAGAAATGCCAAGTGTTGCCAAGCTGCCCTTGAGCAAGACCCTTAATTTTCAACTGCTCAGCTGTATAAATGAGATAAATATAATTCTCTATGGATAAGGACATCATCTACAACCCCAATTCCATAAATTTGGGACACTGTGAAAAACGTAAATAATAAAACAGAATGCAATAATTTGTAAATCTTGGAATTTCAATGAATTACTATTTCATTGAAAAAAGTACAAAGACAACATATAAAATGTTGAAACTAAGAAATTTTATTGTTTTTTGACAAATATATGCTCATTTTAAATTTGATATCAGCAACATGTTTCAAAAAAGTTGGGACAGGGGCATGTTTACCACTGTGTTGCATCACCTCTACTTTTACCAACACTCTGTAAACATTTGGGGACTGAGGAGACCAGTTGCTATAGTTTTGAAAGTGAAATGTTGTCCCATTTTTGTCTGATATACAATTTCAGTTGCTCAACAGTTCGGGGTCTCCTTTGTCATATTTTGCACTTCATAATGCACCAAATGTTTTAAATGGGAGACAGGTCTGGACTGCAGGCAGGCCAGTTTAGCACCTGGACTCTTTTACTACGAAGCCATGCAGTTTTAATATGTGCAGAAAGTGGTTTGGCATTGTCTTGGTGAAAGAAGGAAGGCCTTCCCTGATCCCTGAAGATCACAGGCATCCAATGTCAGTTTTCAGCCTTGTCTCTTGCATACAGAGATTTCCCCAGATTCTCTGAATCTTTTAATGATATTATGTACCAGAGATGATGTGATCTGTAAATTATTTGCGAGTTTCCATTGAGGAATGTTATTCTTAAATTGTTGCATTGTTTGCCCATGCAGTTTTTCACAGAGCAGTGAACCCTTCCCCATCTTTACTTCCGAAGTCCGCCTCTCTGGGATGCTCTTTTTATACCCAATCATGTTAATGACCTGTTGTTAATTAACCAAATTAGTTTTTTTTTTCTGAAACGTGTTGCTGATATCAAATTCAAAATGAGTATATACCCCCCCCCCAAAAAAAAAAAATTCTTAAGTTTCAACATTTCATCTATTGTCTTTGTACCATTTTCAGTGAAATATAGGGTTTCTTTGCAAATCTTCACATCCTGTTTTCATTTGTTTTTAGTGTAAATGCCATAAATGTAGTTTGTTAGATCCAGTAAAAACCACTGAAACAACCTGCCAAACTGGGGTAGTCTTCTTATCTACCAGCTCCTTTCCTATTTACAGCATGATGACAAATCAACATGGCCGCTCACACTGTGAACAACCTGCGAAGAGTCTCCTTTCTCTACTTTCAAGCAAGTTTATAGCAATAATGCCTTTAGATCAGTTAAACTAGAGATATAGTACAGATACTTGGTTAAATTTGTAACACTGACCATACTAATCACTGTTTTGAGACAATAAACATCAAAATCAGACTTATTACTCACGTTAGCCAGCTAGTTTGTTGCTCACACAACTTGCTATTGTTGTCTGCTGGCTAGCTTGTTGCTAACATTCCTCATTTTTTTGCTCTCTGTTCTTGATGTACTTTTCTACAATTTCTAAAATGTTCCCTTCGGTTTGGAGTTCACACAACCCATAACCACACAGGCCTGTAAATCTAAAAAATGCACTTAGAGTACCTTTCTTAAGCTTTATGACATTTTTACGTATATGCGCTAACAGAACAAACAAAAGGGAAATGACGTAGTTACATTATGCGCTTACTACCGTGAACACAGAATAACCTCAGCACCAAATCTGTACAGTCAGGATTTTATTCCTTAGCTGAAAATGTTATAAGGAAGTCTGTTTGCCATTTTGCTTGAAAACATGACTACTACTAGACATATGTACCGGTATGAATGTATAAGGTAACGTGCTGGTGAATTAATTAGACATAAAATCTCACATACCGTAAATAGCTATCATTTACCATTAGCTAGAATTTGACTTGCTACCTCGCCAATTTATGTTAGCTACCTGGTATTAGCAACGAAAGCAAGCTAGCTTATTTTCCTGAGGTAAGATCAGAGGAGCTCATCCTGGTGGCTTATTCATGTTAAAATACAAACAGATAACTTTCACATGAACTTCATTGTGTAGCATAAAGTCACCAGAGATGACGAATGGTCATGGTTCTTAATCTTTTTTTTCTACACTGATTAATTTATTTGGACGCTAAACTGAAATGATTTGGATGTTAAACCAATTTGATTGATACTCAGTGAACAGTCATTGGCTGGATCAGAGAAAAAGAGACTTTTGTGATTTGTAATAAGCATTTAAGGACCGAAATAGTACTTAAGCATGCTAACAAAGTACAGTTACTCAAGTATTGTCCACTTATCCATGCTCCATGTTTTAAATCTCCAGCTGGATGAGTGGAAAGTTTATTCATACTTTAATGGCTTGAATAAATTAATACGAAGGAACATATTTGGTGTATTGTCCTTGAAATGAAATCTGTGCCGTGATCATAATGAGGCTCTTTGAATAATAATAATAATAATAATAATTATTATTATTATTATTATTATTATTATTATTATTTTACTCTGGAAGGTGTCCTTGAATGCTGAAAGGTTTAACTGCCCAAGTATTGGACAGGATTGTAAATCATAGCTTTGGAGAACATGTTTGAGTTATTTTGCTTTTCAGAAAGATGAAGTGTATGAGTTCATAATGGGTTGTATTCAGTCACGTGACTTTTGCTAGCGAGTTTACGTCCGGTGAATGAAGTAGTGGTCAGGGAAATCAATTTGGCTGCTGTTATGCAAAGAGCTAGTGAAACCATCTCTGACTATTTTCGCAGTTTAGAGGCCAATGCATGGTCAAGATACCGTCAGGAAGTTGCTCATTGAATGCTAGTAAAGAAAAATTTTTCCTACGAGTTGGAATATTATCCATCTCTTGAGTTTCCATGTAACTGCATGGCCGGGGAAGTAGTTTCGTACTATTAACTCATGAGCTCTGCTTTGGGGTTCCATCCATGGATCACCTCGATTATCTTACCTATCTAGTTCAGTGATCACTACGAACTTGAGCGTTCTTCAACTCGGCTTCCTTTGATCGTAGCAAAAGGTTCAAGAGCCACCTTTCTCATCGTCTTTTGGTAAAATCCTTTGCTCTTTCACCCTTTATCAATTCACAGGGAACCCGGAAGAAACTTTTATCAGTTTCATGGTTTGTTTGATTCAAGCAGCCCAAAACAACGCAAGTGTAGAGCATTTTAACGACTAGCAAGGCGCTCCAGAGATACGGTAGTAACGTTTTGTGAACAGTGACCAACACTTAGCTGACCACCACTTCATGTCTTGCATATCTAATGAGGCAGATGTGACATCAGATGCAATCCACCTATATATTAAAGAGCACACAGAATGGTGAAGGAGTGGAAAGGCCAAAATTTTCAGATTTGATCAGTTTAGTTTTCAGACTAGTATGTCACGAGTACAGGTGATGAGAAGAACTCTGATGTCCATCTGGAGATCCCTATGGAAGCCCTGTGGAAATGCACCACCAGACCATCAATGATAAATGATGGAGGATATCAGGTCCAAAACTTTGGCATTACAAATACTGCAATATATAAACAGATTTTCCTTGAGGAAAAAATACTTTGGCAAATAAAAAAAAAAAAAATCAGCACAGTAACCAAAACCAGCCACACTTGATTCCAATCATCATGAAGATGATTTTTTTGTTTTTTAAATCAACAGTATTCAGACCCCCAATCTCAACTTCACTGAACCATGAGCTAATTTTGGACAGAAAAAACAAAAAACAAAACAGGCTGTATGTTTTACATTCCACAGCCGCCATACTATACCGGTACATTAACCACTTGTAATTATTACTATAGTGCTGTTTTTTATATATAAATTCCAATAATAGGTTTTATTATTTCAAGCAAATGAACAATTGAAGATAATTGCCTTAATTTTAATAAACACAATTTACTTTGATGGTTAAAGATTTTTTTCCACAGAACTGGGTGGACAGTTTATTACGTATACAGATTTAGCATCTCATAAAATTGTAAATCAGTGAGCGTATTTCTTTTTCTGTTTTTAAATACTGTAAGGCTTAAAAAGACTAAAGACTAATGCCATCTCTTAATATAATTAAATGACATTTATATTGTACATGCTGGTGGAATGAGATTGTACATGCTTTCTTGATACGCATTTTCCTCAAAAGGATCACGTCTAATTAATAAATGCATCACATTAGGTGGAAAAGTACAATTTATGTAATTTATAAATAAATAAATGAATAAATACATATTTCTGTCGATTGCCATGTTATTGCAATCCATTTCATGGCATACTATGATGTTGTGCTGCACTTTAATGGGTTTTATGAACTTTTAAAAAAAATACTTTTATCTTTTATTGGTTTTGTGCAGCGTGTGTGTGTGTGTGTGTGTGAGAGAGAGAGAGAGAGAGACGTATGAATTTCACAGAATTTATCATTATTATTATTATTATTCTCATCTCATCTCATTATCTCTAGCCGCTTTATCCTTCTACAGGGTCGCAGGCAAGCTGGAGCCTATCCCAGCTGACTACGGGCGAAAGGCGGGGTACACCCTGGACAAGTTGCCAGGTCATCACAGGGCTGACACATAGACACAGACAACCATTCACACTCACATTCACACCTACGGTCAATTTAGAGTCACCAGTTAACCTAACCTGCATGTCTTTGGACTGTGGGGGAAACCGGAGCACCCGGAGGAAACCCACACGGACACGGGGAGAACATGCAAACTCCGCACAGAAAGGCCCTCGCCGGCCCCGGGGCTCGAACCCAGGACCTTCTTGCTGTGAGGCGACAGCGCTAACCACTACACCACCGTGCCGCCCCATTATTATTATTATTATTATCTTGAATTTACTGATGGTGAACATTTCAATTTTATAACAATGCAATCACATTTTTTAAGTTCAATTTTCAGATTTTTTTTTTGAAGACAGAAATATTTGACAAGAGAAATATTTTTAAAGGAATATTTATTAAAGCTGATTTCTTAACAGGATCACGCTTAGCTTTATGGATGGAGTACAACAGAACAATCTTGAAATTACTTTATATATATATATATATATATATATATATATATATTATTGACAGTAAACTTAATAAGACTACATTACATTACAGGTATTTAGCAGATGCTCTTATCCAGAGCGACATACAACACACCCAGAGCAACCTGGGGAGCAGTTGGGGGTTAGGTGCCTTGCTCAAGAGCACTTCAGCCATTCCTGCTGGTTCAGGGAATCAAACCGTCGACCTTTTGGTCCCAAAGCTGCTTCTCTGAGCATTAGGCCATGGCTTCCCCTAATACTAATGTACTTATGAGATTTAGTGTATATAGTATACCTCTACAACATAATGCTCATACTGATATTACTATTTCCGATTAAAATATGATTCACTGGAATCATTTGGAAATAGTGAGAAATAGTGTCACAACCATAGTTAATGGTGAATTTTATCTTCCATGAGAGGCACGAACAAGCTGCAATAAACTGCCAAATGACTCATTGAGAAACCAGTTCAAACCGGTTCTGTCCTGATTAATGGTACCTGATTGAAAAGTCTGTTATTTAGGCTGTATGTATATACTGCACCATTGTTCTTCACTCTTTTTTATTGCAGAGCGAAACAGAAATATGACAAAGACAGAGGATACCTGTCAATATAACAACATTGACAGCGATATTGCAACAACAGCGAGATGATGAAATTATATGAAACTATAGGAGGCCGTTGTTTCTCTGCACTACGTGTTCTCTGAAACAATCACTCCAAACATTATCCAACACTATTTACTCACTGCATGCCCACTTGTTCATTTTCTAGAAATTTCAGCTGAAGTAGCCTCTTATTATCTGAAGCACTAGTTGAACCTGTTTTCCTTTTCGAAACCTGTCGCTGTGCGTCCATTTTAAAGCAATAACTCATTGATGTGCAACGCCACTCGATGGCTGAGGACTCACTCTGATGGCTCCTCTCATGAGCAAAACAGGTGCACGACAGACGTAGCAAGCACAGTTATTCAGATTTGCATGGCCTTGGTGGAAAAATGCTGGAGTTTAAGTGTAGCATTATATATTGTTATTTATGCCATTCTGATTCGGCAGGAAGTGTTGAAGATACAACCACAAAGCAGAAAATGTTGGAACGGTATGGGGAATCCATCCATTATCCATAGCTGCTTATCCTGTATAGGGTCACAGGCAAGCTGGAGCCTATCCCAGCTGACTATGGGCGAGAGGCGGGGTACACCCTGGACAAGTTGCCAGATGATCACAGGGCTGATACACAGAGACAAACAACCATTCACACTCACATTCACACCTACGGTCAATTTAGAGCTGCCAGTTAACCTAACCTGCACGTCTTTGGACTGTAGGGGAAAACGGAGCACCCAGAGGAAACCCACGCGGACAACATATAAACTCCACACAGAAAGGCTCCTGTTGACCACTGAGTTCAAACCCAGAACCTTCTTGCTGTGAGGCGACAGTGCTAACCACTACACCACCGTGCCACCCGGTATGGAGAATGCAAATAAAAAAGAAAGCAGTGATTTCTAAATATACTTTGACTTTGTATTTGACTGCAGACAGAATGAACACAAGATATTTCATGTTTTGTTGGTGAACTTCATTTAATTTGTTAATATCCATCCATTCCTGTGTTTCAGACCCATAACACATTCCAAAAAAAGTCGGGCCAGAGGGCAATTTTGAACTAGTAATGAGGTACAACAATAAAAAATGACCGTCAATGATGATGTAGCTCACTCTGGCCCCGTCTAGTCCAGAAGGAACAATCTAAAGTGGGCCACCTTGCACAATAAATGTTGCAAGCTATATACACTATATAGAAGCTATATCCACCCTAGGAATACTGACTTATTTGCCAGAAAGAATCCAAAACAGCGAGCAAGAAGAAGAAGCGATTTTTGTTTAACTGCTCATGAAGGATTAATTAGTCCATAACTTCATTAATAATTAAGAAGTTATATGCACCCTAGGTACACTCAAACACTCACGGTTACCAGAGGACTAGCCCTCCACTGTAACCCTAGCTATGTAATAGATGAGAGGCTGAGGGCTATAGAAATGGAGATCGGTGCTGCCCTATGCACCACTTGGCATGGGAAGGATCTTTGGCTTTTTTTTGGCTACCCCTACCTTCATGCCAGAAAAAGTCAAAATCTGTGAAGAATTGAGGGAGAAGCAATTTGTGTGGAAACTGCTCGTTAGGCTAAATTACTCCATATCTTCATTATTAAGTGTAATTATGCAAATTTGGGTAGAAGCTATATACACCCCAGACAGACCTACCTTCCTGACAAAAAGAATAAAAATCAGTGAAGAACTGAGAGAGAAGAAGCGATTTTCATGAAATGTGGATGACACCAGACGGACGATGGACAATACATGATGGCATAAGTCAGCCGGATGAGCTAATAATGACGTGATTTGAAACAGGTGATGTCAAGAAGTGACTGTAATCATGATTTGGTAAAAATCAGTATCCAAGAAACACCTAAACTTTGAGGAACAAAGATAGGCCAAGGATTTTAAGCTTGTCAACAAATGCATGAGAAAATTATTGAACTGTTTAAAAACAATGTTCTTCAAAGGAAGATAGGAAGAGATTTGGATAGTTCACCCTCTACTGTGCATAATATCATTAAATGATTCAAGGAATCTGGAGGAATTTTGGTGCGTAAAGGGCAAGGGCTCAAGCCTAATCTGAACACCCGTGATCTCCAATCCCTCAGAACCGCCATTCATCTATAGCTGATATAACCACATGGGCTTGGGATTACTTTGGCAAACCTTTGTCAAGCACTACAATATGGAGTTACATCCACAAACACCAGTTAAAACTTTACTATGCAAAAAGGAAGCCTTATGTTAATGTGCCCAGAAGCAGCACCACATTACAAAGGCATGGCTGTGGAAGAAGAGGGTGTGTCCCCTCTGTCCCCAATAGAGAATATGTGGTGAATTTTGAAAAGACGAATGCGACAACAATGACCTTGTACTGTTGCACACCTTAAGACCTGTTTGCAGGAAGAATGGGACAAAATAACACCTGAAACACATCATCACTTGATGTCTTCAGTCCATAAACATCTTTTAAGTGTTGCGAGAAGGAATGGCAACATTACGAAGTGGTTAATGCACTTTTGCGTTGTTTTGTGTGCAATACCGGTCAAAGATTATTTACAAATAATTGTTTTCAGTTTTAATTTCAGTTTCTATATACCGTCCTAACTTTTTTCTGATTTGGGGTTTTAAGTTTTTCTAACCAGCTGCATCTCTGTCTGGTTTGGGGACTGCAAAGCCTCAGACTGGAAGATTGTGTGAAGAGTGGTGAGGACAGCGGAAAAGATAATCGGGACGTCGTTGCCTTCCATCCAAGGCATTGCAGTTGAATGCTGTCTGACCAGGGCTCAGAGCATTATAAAAGACCCCACCCATTCGCATCACAGACTGTTCCCTCTGGCAAGAGGTTTTGCAGTATCTGGTGCAGAACAACCAGGTTCTGTAACAGCTTCTTTCCACAAGCCATCAGACTCCTGAATTCTAAATAATCCCCTACCATATATATATATATATATATATATATATATACATATATATATATATATATATATATATATATATATATCTGGACAAGACTTCACTATGTGGACTAGATGCAATATCTTACATGCTGCTATAAATTATCCATCCATCCATTATCCAGAACTGCTTATCCTGTGCAGGGTCGCAGGTAAGCTGGAGCTTATCCTAGCTGACTATGTTTGATATTTTAGATTCTTCAAAGTATCCACCGTTTACCTTGATGACACTTTAAACACTATTGTGTTGTCCTGCGCCCCCAGTCTCTTACCTCTGTCTGTCCTTGTCTTTTGAGTTACATGTAGAGCCTGAGACACCAGTGATGCTGACCTCTTCTGCTCTCCAGACCTGCCTGATCCATCCTGATACACTACGTCTGGTTGGAGTCTCATCACATCACTCCTGTAGAGGACGGCCCAATATGGACAGTCGAAAGTCACACTTGGAAGACGCTCTGGACACTTACAGTAATGCTTTTATGTCTGAGGACTACAGTTGACTCGCGAACTTTAGGACTGCAGTTGTCATGAACAGTTTTACACTCAAGTTTCCATCAATTAACAGTTTATAACTTCAGCAAAACAGACTTCATGCCAAAACTATAATGAATTTCCTGTTTTCACAGTTATACTTTGTGACCATATTATATAGGACACAGTTATAGAAGTGAGTTATTTATAATCACACTATCTGTTATCACCCAGATGAGGATGGGTTCCCTTTTGAGTCTGGTTCCTCTCGAGGTTTCTTCCTTGTGTCGTCTGAGGGAGTTTTTCCTTGCCACCGTTGCCACAGTCTTGCTCATTGGGGATAAATTAGGGATAAAATTATCTCACATTTAAAGTCTTTAATTTTCTGTAAAGCTGCTTCGCGACAATCTCTTTTGTTAAAAGCGCTATACAAATAAACTTGACCTGACTGTTGGCATTATCTCAACCATGAGGTACAACCCCAATTCCAAAAAAGTTGGGACAAAGTACAAATTGTAAATAAAAACGGAATGCAATAATTTACAAATCTCAAAAACTGATATTGTATTCACAATAGAACATAGACAACATATCAAATGTCGAAAGTGAGACATTTTGAAATTTCATGCCAAATATTGGCTCATTTGAAATTTCATGACAGCAACACATCTCAAAAAAGTTGGGACAGGGGCAATAAGAGGCTGGAAAAGTTAAAGGTACAAAAAAGGAACAGCTGGAGGACCAAATTGCAACTCATTAGGTCAATTGGCAATAGGTCATTAACATGACTGGGTATAAAAAGAGCATCTTGGAGTGGCATCGGCTCTCAGAAGTAAAGATGGGAAGAGGATCACCAATCCCCCTAATTCTGTGCCGACAAATAGTGGAGCAATATCAGAAAGGAGTTCGACAGTGTAAAATTGCAAAGGGTTTGAACATATCATCATCTACAGTGCATAATATCATCAAAAGATTCAGAGAATCTGGAAGAATCTCTGTGCATAAGGGTCAAGGCCGGAAAACCATACTGGGTGCCGGTGATCTTCGGGCCCTTAGACGGCACTGCATCACATACAGGCATGCTTCTGTATTGGAAATCACAAAATGGGCTCAGGAATATTTCCAAAGAACATTATCTGTGAACACAATTCACCGTGCCATCCGCCATTGCCAGCTAAAACTCTATAGTTCAAAGAAGAAGCCGTATCTAAACATGATCCAGAAGCGCAGACGTCTTCTCTGGGCCAAGGCTCATTTAAAATGGACTGTGGCAAAGTGGAAAACTGTTCTGTGGTCAGACGCATCAAAATTTGAAGTTCTTTATGGAAATCAGGGACGCTGTGTCATTCGGACTAAAGAGGAGAAGGACGACCCAAGTTGTTATCGGCGCTCAGTTCAGAAGCCTGCATCTCTGATGGTATGGGGTTGCATTAGTGCGTGTGGCATGGGCAGCTTACACATCTGGAAAGACACCATCAATGCTGAAAGGTATATCCAGGTTCTAGAGCAACATATGCTCCCATCCAGACGACGTCTCTTTCAGGGAAGACCTTGCATTTTCCAACATGACAATGCCAAACCACATACTGCATCAATTACAGCATCATGGCTGCGTAGAAGAAGGGTCCGGGTACTGAACTGGCCAGCCTGCAGTCCAGATCTTTCACCCATAGAAAACATTTGGCGCATCATAAAACGGAAGATATGACAAAAAAGACCTAAGACAGTTGAACAACTAGAATCCTACATTAGACAAGAATGGGTTAACATTCCTATCCCTAAACTTGAGCAACTTGTCTCCTCAGTCCCCAGACGTTTACAGACTGTTGTAAAGAGAAAAGGGGATGTCTCACAGTGGTAAACATGGCCTTGTCTCAACTTTTTTGAGATGTGTTGTTGTCATGAAATTTAAAATCACCTAATTTTTCTCTTTAAATGATACATTTTCTCAGTTTAAACATTTGATATGTCATCTATGTTCTATTCTGAATAAAATATGGAATTTTGAAACTTCCACATCATTGCATTCCGTTTTTATTTACAATTTGTACTTTGTCCCAACTTTTTTGGAATCGGGGTTGTAGTTTACCATGAGGTAGTCACCCAGAATGTGTTTCAAAAATTAAAAGTTAATTAGTGGATGAGTTTCTTGCCTTCTTAATGCATTTGAGCTCAAACAGTAAATAGTAAATCATAAAAATACAGTAAACAGTAAACCTATTCCATCCACGACTGTAGTAATGCATAGTATGTCAAGAACCGCTCAATGAAGTAAACAGAAATGACATCCATCATTACTTTAAGACCTGAAGTGACTTTTAATTCATAAGAATAAAGAAAAAACACTGAATTAGATTGAAGGTATGTCCAAAATTTTGACTGGTACTGTACATTTCTTCACAGCTACTTAGTTAATATGTTAAGTCGATGGTTTATGAGGGTCAGTCAATAATCGCATTTCTTACTAAACACAAGACACAACCTCTGTAATAACGTCTTAGACCATGCACTTGAATGTTTTTTTTTTTAAACCTAAATTCAAATAATAATTTTTCTATCAAAACACTGACATTTAGGAACCATGAAGTGCTTCACCAAACTTTCCCACTCCACTTCCTCCAGTAATATCTCAGCAATATGGCAAACAAAGTCACAGCCTAATTTCTGAGATCTTGCACCTGCTCTTTTAAACTATCAATGAATCTAATTTCCTCAGATCTGCTTCACGTTCAGAAGCCCAGAGCCTTCCCACATTACAAAAGTGAGAAAAAAAACCCCCAAAAAACATGCAGGCTACACGCACAACAACCCAGTTAGCCACGGTGGCTAAAAATACAGGACGAAATAAATAAAGCAGGGGGGAGAGAAAAAGGTTTGAAGTGTTTAAATGGAACTAACAGCTGCAGAGGGAGGAATAACTTGTTAGCTCTATGCGTCTTAAGTCATTATGAAGCCCACCTCGCCACCTACCCCTCATTTGCAAAGGGGACAGGATTGAGGTGCTAATTAACGTGATAAAGAGTTGAACAAATCTGATGCCAGTGCTGGATTTGGGGAGGGGAGGAAGAAGAGGAAGAAAAAAAAAATGAAAATCATCTGCTACATCTGTATCCTCCAACACCCAGAAAAGGTGTGACTTTCATGTTTAATTAATTAAGCATTTGCTTTAACTGTATCTTGACAAATAAAAGCCAATTAGAAATAGAAAGGAACTGTTTATGACTAATTAATGGTCAATTTCAAGGGTGGAGGGGAAAAAAAAAGTAAGTCTGCAGATTCTTAACTTCAGGCTGCGGTCTAACACCTGCGCTTTCACGATGCTAAACGCTTATTAGCAGAGAAATGAGCTGTGATTACTTTACGAATAATAGGCTCGGGTTAGGAAACTGAGGCAGATCATAAAAGAAATAAGAAAAAAAATGCAATTAGGAAAGTTCCAAAAAACAGATGTGAACAAAGACAAAGGTTTGGGTTTGACCGTGCCAGGATGTACATCATGAGGTCATATGTGTTTGTGAAGGATGGAGGAAATTGACTTATTTTTATTTATCCAAGCTGAGGCAAGTTCATCATTCAACCACTTTATTCTGGTTTGTGTCACAGTGGATCCAGAGAAGGCTATCCTGGGAATGCTGGCTGTGAGGTGCATGAGAAACCAGTCAGTCACATGGAACGACACATTCACACCTATAGGGAATTTAGCGTCGCCAATCTATGGCATGTTTTTGGGAACTGGGAGGAAACCAGCGAACCCTGAGGAAACCTACAACATTTTAGTTAATCATAATCTCATCTCATTATCTCTAGCCGCTTTATTCTTCTACAGGGTCGCAGGTAAGCTGGAGCCTATCCCAGCTGACTACGGGCGAAAGGCGGGGTACACCCTGGACAAGTCGCCAGGTCATCACAGGGCTGACACATAGACACAGACAACCATTCACGCTCACATTCAGACCTACGGTAAATTTAGAGTCACCAGTTAACCTAACCTACATGTCTTTGGACTGTGGGGGAAACCGGAGCACCCGGAGGAAACCCACACGGACACGGGGAGAACATGCAAAAGCACAGAAAGGCCCTCGCCGGCCACGGGGCTCGAACCCGGACCTTCTTGCTGTGGGGCGACAGCGCTAACCACTACACCACCGTGCCGCCGTTAATAATAATAAGAAGAAGAATTATGCCAGGCCTTTGGCAGACTTAACAACAGACTCTGGAATGACAAAGGCATCAAGCTCAGCACAAAAGTAGCCACCTCCAGAGCTGTCGTTTTGAGCACCTTATTGTACTGCTCAGAGTCCTGGACAACCTATCGTCGCCACATCCAGCTGCTCAAACGGTTCCATCAGAGATGCCTGCGAACAATCCTGAACATAAGATGGCAAGACAAGGTCCCCAACCTGGAGGTCCTGGAGAGATGTGGACTGCCCTGCATAGAAAGCCTGTTAGTTCAGAGCCAGCTGCATTGGACAGGACACGTCATCCACATGGAAGACTCCAGAATACCCAAGATGCTGTTGTATGGTCAGCTGAAACAGGGACACCGAAATCCTGGAAGACTATGCAAACGCTACAAGGGTACCTTGAAGACAAGCCTCAAAGCCTGTGATATAGACATTAACTCTTGGGAATACCATGCTCTTGACCACCTGCACTGGAGGCAGTTGTGCTGTACGGGCATCAGAGCTTTTGAACAAAAAAGAACACTGGCCATAAAGGAGAAATGAGAGCGGTGCAAGCAAGGCGCACCTCCCACAGACGTCTTCCTCTGCAACACCTGTGGGAAATCCTGTGCGTCAAGAATTGGACTCTACTCCCGCATGCAGACTCACATGAACAAATAGCCTGATTGCCTATTCATCCGTCGGCCCAATGGGAGACTCCATCATCATCATCAATAATAATAATAATAATAATAATAATAGGTTACATTTATATAGTACCTTTCTCAAACTCATGGTCACTTTACATAGGTCAAAGAAAACAACACACACACAAAGTTGCTAAAGAGTGGTGAGTTTATACAGTGGTGGAGGAGACGTGTTCATGAAACAGGAAGGTTTTGAGATAAGATTTGAAGAAAGGAAGGGAACAGCAGTCACGGAGGGGTTGAGGGAGAGGATTCCAGAGCTTGGGGGTCCATAGCGCTGAAGGACCTGCCACCCAAGGTAGAGAGTCTACACTGTAAAAAAAATCCCGTTGTTTTTACGGAAAAAAACTGGCAGCTGGAGTCACCAGAAAAAATCCGTAAAATACACAGCAAAACGGTAATTGCTTTTACAGCACAGCATGTACATTTTACAGTTTAAAGTAGCAAATATAACAGAAGTCCAGTGTTTTATATGCTGGATTTAACTGTAAAATGTACAAGCTGTACCGTAAAAGCAATTACCGTTTTGCTGTATATTTTACGGATTTTTTCTGGTGACTCCAGCTGCCAGTTTTTTTCCGTAAGAACAACGGGATTTTTGTATGCTGGTTTCAATGATCTACTAGACAGATATTTTTTGGGGGGGGGCTTTTTTCACCTTTATTGAATAGGACAGTGTAGAGACAGGAAATGAGCTAGAGAGAGACTGGGAAATGACCTTGGGTCAGAATTGAACCCGGGTCCCCAGATTCACGGTATGGCGCCTTAGTCGACTGAGCCACGACAGTGGCCGTTTTTGTATTTTTTTTTAACAGGGCAATTATGTAATTTTAACTATCACATTCTGTTTTAGTATTACAGTTTGTCTGTGTTTAAACTACAACAATTTGTAAATTCTACAAAAAAATATGATCAATTCAACATATTCTTACTGTTAAATTAACAGTGGTATTTGGTTAGGAGTTTTACAGTATATTGATGTAAATTACACACTGCTTCATTGTTTTTGTATTTACAGTTTTTTTATGTCATGATTTTACATAAATTCCCTGTTAATTCTACGGACATTTTTTACAGTGTAGTATGAGGAACAGCAAGGAGATTATGGCTAGAGGATCTGAGAGAGCGGGATGGAGTATAAGGGGTCAGAAGATCACAGATGTAAGAAGGAGCAAGGTTATGGAGAGCTTTGAAGGTGAGTAGTAGGATTTTATACTTAATATGGGACAGAACAGGTAGCCTATGCAGCTGAGAAAGAATGGAGGCGATCTGAGCAGATTGTTTGGTATGGGCAAGGAGTCTTGCTGCAGAGTTGCTAGCATAGAACAAATGAAAGCTAATATTGAATGAATTAACACAGTTGTTTATTGCATTAACAGCATTTAGCAGATGCTCTTATCCAGAGTGACGTACAACGTACCCAGATCAGCCTGGGGTTAGGTGCCTTGCTCAAGGACACTTCAGCCATTCCTGCTGGTCCAGGGAATCAAACCAGCAACCTTTTGGTCCCAAAGCTGCTTCCTTTATAATTCTCACCTGTTGAGGATTCCTTAACCCTCTTGATGTCTTCGGGTCAAAAATGACCCGAAACTGTGTTTAACAGCAGAGAAAACCCCTTTAACCCTTTGATGCAAAACATGGGTCAAAAGTGACCCGGCTGAGTTTTTATCTTCTATATCTTTGCAATAAATTAATTCCATCATTCAGTATTCAAGGTATTCCTCAATTAACTTGTTTTTGATCATCATACATCCTTATTTTATTTTTTCCTTTCTTACTTTTTGAATAAAAACCCTTTTTGTATCACTACCCTTCTAATGCACAACATGGGTCCAAAACGACCTGCATTCATTTTCCAGGTTATTTCATTTATGGCTGAGCGTTTCTATGATCTACTTTTGAAATAAATTCATTTTGTCATTTACTTTTCCAAACATGCAGTAAATATCTTGTTTTTGTTTAGCACAAATCATCATTTTTATTTTTCCTTTCTTAAGTTATGAACAAGCACAGCTTTTGTAATTCTACATCAAGTTTACACACATGGGTCAGAACCGACCCGCATGCATTTACTCCAGCGTTTGGTGGGAACTGTGAATTGTGCTTGTGTCAGACATTTCACAGCTCAGCACAGCGCCCTTTGCCCATCTAATACATGGAAGTAATGTTTTGCAATTGTTCTAACATTACCTTAGAAAAAAATTGATTATGTTTAGGTTACCTTGAGAGTGAGTAGATTACTTGTCAGAAAGTTACAAGTAATTACTATTAGCTACCGAGCTGTTGACATATTCTACTTTAGTTAGCTAATTTTATTGCAGTTGGCTTAGCTAACGACGTAGTTAATAAATAAATAACTGGCTCCATTCACTGCTAAAGTAATTACTTGAAACAAATTATTATTATAGTATTAAGACATTTAATTTTAAATCACACTTGGATGACCCATGTGTAGTAATATAAAAAGTATTTTTGTTCATAAAGTAGGAAAGAAAAAATTTAATTAATGATTTGTGGTAATTAAAATCAAGATATTTAAAGAATACTTGGAATATTCAATCATAAAATAAATTGATTTCAAAAGATAGAGCAAAGAAAAACTCAGTCAGCATGAAATAACCTGGAAAATGAATGCGGGTCATTTTTGACCCATGTTGTGCATTAGAAGGGGTGTGCAAATGTTTTGCATCAAAGGGTTAATGTTATTTTTTCAACTTGAAATTTTATGACTTTTCCTAAAATTACCCTAATATTAGAAAAAGGGAAATATTTTGTTTATTCATATTTCCATAGAGGCTGTACACAACTTGGGTACAAAGATTGCCTTCGGGTCGTTTTTGACCCGGCACCTAAAACACAGTCACAGAGTCAGTTACAGACAACAAAAAACACACACAGACACAACACACACACACACACACTGCCGATTGATCTTAGACAGAACTAAAACTTTGTCGTGCAGTTGCACCACCACCTTTCCGCGACCCCATACACAGCTTTCAAAGATCAAAGTTCAGACGATTTCAGACACAAGCATCAAGGCATTGTTGAGCAATACTTCTACATTCAGAGTCTCTAAATGTGCTGCAGATAACAGTACCCTCAGTTCTCTCTGTGATGAAGCCATGAGTGCACGTTACAGCGCTGAACAGGCCTTAGAGCTGATTTTCTCAGACCGTGTGCTGCCAATGTGAGAAATATACCGGTATCTGCAAAGTCCATGCACACACAGTTGCTTACTGCCCTACATGTGTTCACTGACTGACTTGTCCCTGCAAGATATTGAGATTGTGTGTGTGTGTGTTTCATAGGGGACGTGTTTAGGGAGTGGTCTGTTATTCGCTTGTTCTCCTGTGTTGGTCATGATTGCCCTCTCAGGTTGCCTTGTTGCAAAAGATTGTTCACATTTGACTATCACTGGAAGTGCCTTCAGTAAATTGCATTCAAAACTACTTTCTGCGCATTTGTGATATTTTCTTCGGCTTCTTCGGCTATATAAGTACTATAAGTACTATATCTTGATAAAAAAATATTGTTTACCACCTTTGCAGTACCTTAAGAAATAATAATAATAATAATCTCATCTCATTATCTCTAGCCGCTTTATCCTGTTCTACAGGGTCGCAGGCAAGCTGGAGCCTATCCCAGCTGACTACGGGCGAAAGGCGGGGTACACCCTGGACAAGTCGCCAGGTCATCACAGGGCTGACACATAGACACAGACAACCATTCACACTCTCATTCACACCTACGCTCAATTTAGAGTCACCAGTTAGCCTAACCTGCATGTCTTTGGACTGTGGGGGAAACCGGAGCACCCGGAGGAAACCCACGCGGACACGGGGAGAACATGCAAACTCCGCACAGAAAGGCCCTTGCCGGCCACGGGGCTCGAACCCAGACCTTCTTGCTGTGAGGCGACAGCGCTAACCACTACACCACTGTGCCGCCCAATAGTAATAATAAAAATCTGCTTTAGTAAAGAAAACATATATTACAGCTGTGTTGTAATAAAAACGAGTGCTGTCCACTGAATGAATGCAGTGTTTCTGCACTGTAAAAAGGGAAAACTCTGATATTCACACAGTTTCTGATGAATGACAAGTTGTTTCTTCCTGCAAAATAGATTTGGCACTTAAAATGAAATTAAACTGGTTTATTTCAGATCTTTAGTGAGGACGGGTCATTTTTGACCCGGAGGACAAGGGGTGTATACAGAAAACGAAGCCATCAGGAGGGTTAAGGGTTCTTTGAATAGTTCCTGAACCCTGAAAGCTAAACCCTCACTCTGCTGTAATTTTCTACATAAACCTTTGGCGCAAACCAAAGGACTATTTAATGTGGAAGCATTGTTTTTTTTTTTTTTTTTATATGTACAGCTTAACTCTTTTAGAGGTCATGATTAGATCAAGGATGAAATGTGCGAGACAGAGCCCAGAAACCACTTCCTGTCTGAAGATCTCAGGAGCGATAAAGAGAGAGACTTTGGTATGACTTTTTCTGAGCTTAAGAAGACAAATTGAATTGCAATTTCAGGCCTCAACAATATTCCAGTATGACAACACCCCTGTGCACCATGAAGACATGGTTTACTATTATATTACAGGCATTTTGCAGACACTCTTATCCAGAAGGACGTACAATGTACCCATTTTTTGGGGGGGTTAGGTCCACTTAACTCACTTAGGCACTTCAGTTTTCCTGCTGGTCCAGGGAATTGAACCAGTGACCTTTAGGTCCCAGACCTGCTTCTCTAACCATTAGGTCATGGCTTGGAATGGAAGACTGCCTGCACAGAACCCTGACCTTAACCCCACTGAACACCTTTGGGATGAACTGGAACTGGAGCCTCCTCATCCAACATAGTGCCTGACCTCATGCATGCCCTTGTGGCTGAACTGAATGAACATAAATTCCCCACATCCATGCCCCAAAGTCTATTGGAAAGCCTTCGGAGAAGAGTGGAGGTCATTAGAACTGCAAAAGAGGACTGAATCTGGATTGTGATGTTCAACAAGATCTGAAGAGTGTGATGGTTAGGTGTCCACAAACTTTTGGCTATGTAGTGTAGAATGGGCTGGAGTGGCATAGCATAGGCATTAATCTGAAATGAATTAGCATCTGTAAGAGCCGTGTATTTGTGTTGTACCCCTCCCAGGCTCCAGGGGGTGTATCATGGGTTTGGTCAGGCCAAATGTGGCCAGAGGTTATTGAAGTTTATGTTTAATCAGTCTCAGGTGTTTCTGAGATTTCGAAGCAAACAGTTTTTCACTGTGCTCGTGGCAAATTTCTATGTTTTTGGTTTGTGTCCATTTTATCGCAGTTTAGGAACTTACTGGAAGTTATTATAAACACTGTAAATAAATTGAATGTACCGTAATATCACCAGTCCATGGCCAAGTTTGTTTTCTTCTTTTTGTTTTATGCTGAGAGTGCATGTCTAAACAGCTCACACTTACCGTAGCAACCAGTAGCAGCTAATGTTTAAGGCTTAAGCCCTGGTTCCACAATACCGATAACTGATAACTATAATGATTACAATAAATAAACGGGTCCTCTGCAGTTTATGTGGTCGATGCTCACACCCGACCGATAACGATCCCTATACCCCAGGCCTGGGTTTATCCGTATCGGTGAGGTTGCTTCTGGATCGATTTTTCCAGACCTGGACCTGATCCGATAAAACACCTGACCAATCAGCTAAATGTTTATATGTGACGTTGTCTGAGCATGTGTTACTTTCCCTGGCCGTCTTTGTACATCCATGTTGCATCATGAAGTCACGGAATACGGATCCACAGAAAATAAAAAATATATATATAATAATACAAAGCACGGATCTTTTATTCACGGATATGTGATTTTCTGTGAAATATCAATCGTAAATTAATAAACATATAAATGCAGGTAAGATATTTTAATTATGAACTTCAGCAGTCCAAACATTTAATTATTTGAGACTTTTTAATTTTTTATCCATGATGCATCATCCATATTAAATCAATAACCAATCTGTAATATACTGAAACGTCCGTGACCAATCCGTAAATTATTAGCATCCATGATGCATCCGTATTAAAATCCATAACCACTCTGTATTTTGTATCCATTTTTTTTTATTACATTTCCATAATCATTGACCTATCTGTATTATATCAACCACCGGAGTGTGTGCATGGGTTGTTTTGAAGTCCAAGCTGAACAGTATGACCCGGAATAATGTGCTACTACTTGGAAAAAACTTCCATGACTATTCCTAAGTTGCATGCGTTTATTTCCTTGAGTGGCAGGACTGAATGATGTTATAGTCGGGATTATAGTTGTGGTGTGACTGCTCCAGACTGGAACTAAATTCAGGCAGAGGTATAGTCATAGTTGTAGTAAAAGGTATAGTTATAGCTATCGGCGTTATGGGACCGGGCCCTTAGTTACTACAGCATGATTAAAACATAAAAGATGAAGATAAAAACCAAAGAAGGAACGGCAATGACGTCAGAAAGTCTAAAAATCATCAAATCATCATCTTCCTGTCTCGCTGAACTGATAAACGATTCAACAGCACCTTGCTATCTCATTTCCGTAACCAGACCGCACCATGATTTAACACTCAATCAGGCCGCTAACTCTTATCTCGATAGCCGTTTTCATTCACGTCATTTCCGAGCAATTCACACATCTGCTGAACCCCAAATCCAAATATATGAATAGCCTGAGCCTCATCTGAAGCCGGATACGCTCCAATAATATCGCACTCTCTCAGGCCCAATTCACAGCACTGAGTCCATAACAAGATTTTTTTTTCTGTGTGTGTGTGTGAGTGTATGAGCATATGTATGGTTATAAAAATGCCTTTTGTCGCCCACCATTTCCTTTGATTGTGCCACAGTAAAATGATCGTTCTCCCAGAAATAGGGCCACTCTCGGGTTTTCCATCACCTTGCACTGAAACATGGATAAGTTCCCAAAATACTGACGTGCCACGCAGCCGTGTATGTTTCAACATCTTTGAGAGCTTAACAATGATGCCATTGGGTTACAAATAAACATACATGCACACACGTTCTCTTCAAAACTTCTTATTTGGCTTTTCGAGAACTTCAGAGCTGGTCAGACGTGGCGTGATAATAAATCTGTGTTGTCAAAGGCCTATTTGGTCGAGTGTGTTCCGTTGATCGTTCTACATTTTAAAAAGCTACGTGTTTAATTTATTGTCTGGAGCTTCTTAATTGCACCTCTTGCACGACGAGTCCTTTTGGAAAGTAATCAGAAATTTAGAAGCCTCTGTCGCGACGGTGTGAACGGAACAGAGGACGAGGACTGAGCCGTGAGAAATTTAATTGTAGCCACACACTCACACACACACACACACACACACACATTCCCATACGGCGTCCCACGAGGTATAAAATATTTAAAAAAACGAACTAAGTAAGTAGGAAAGTTCTTGCAAATGGTGTTGATGGAACTGGGAGGGAAGGAGGGGAACGACACGGAGGTGGCATCGTGTGTGTGTTGAGGGGGATGGGGGTAACTTAATTCCCCGAAGATGGTTTATAATTCTATGCTAAAACCAAGTGAGGAGCAAGGAGTGGCAGGCAGCGAAGCGTCAGAGTCGCTCTTGGAAGGCATTAAAAAGCTGAACGCACAACAAAGACCAGATGTTCCGCTATGCTTTATTTATGCTCCCATCAGCCATATTCCGATGGCCGTGAACACACGAGCACGTCTTATACGTTGGTTCTTTCCCCCCCTCTGTTCTGTCACACTGTTCTGTCTTGTAACTCCCAGGTCTTTTTCAACATCATACACGCTACGAACACTATGGTCGAGTTAGCGGTGTCTTCAAGCTCAAGCCCGCTTCAAAGAATTACCGCAATTCCCAATTACGGATGAGGTCAGCCCAGACGGAACAGACGCGCTGTTCTGTAGCAGCGTACGGGAAGTCACTCTTGCGTACGGAAGTGCATGATTTCATTTCGATCACATGCATGCATTTTTCCTGATTTGGAACAGGAAAAAGATGTCAAGTCAAGATTGACAGCAACACATGTGTGCGTTATCCCCTCCCTACCCTTAAAAAGAAAAATAAATAAATAAATAAATAAAAACCTCAGCACACAAAAGCGTAGACAATGCACACACATGTGAACGCGCATTATGTACAAAGTATAACGGGGAAGCCATGGCCTAATGGTTAGAGAAGCAGCTCTGGGATCAAAAAGTTGCTCTTTCAATTCCCTGGACCAGCAGGAATAGCTGAAGTGCCCTTGAGTAAGGCACCTAACCCCCCAACTGCCCCCCTAGGCTGCCCCGGGTATGTTGTATGTCGCTCTGGATAAAAGTGTCTGCTAAATGCCCATAATTTAATGTAGTTCTTTGATAACAGAATTACATTCACGGCAAAATGTGGTAACTTTTTTTTAGTTGCAGTACTCAAGACAATGGTATTAAATAAAAATTTCACACTGTATGGGATATCTTTTGACCCTTAAAAAACCAGACAGGTTGGCTATGTTTAACTCTGAACGCAAAATATTTATGAGGAAAGAAAAGTCAGTAACAGAGTTACATCAGAAAAAAACTGAACTTTCATTTCTTAAAATTCAAACCAAGATTTCTCTGAAGCGACATTGCTATGGTTTTCAGTACATTTTGCCTTGGATTCCATACTTTTGCAATATCACTGAGCTGACAAATTAAGGCATTCATTCATTCATTCATTCATTCATTCATTATCTCTAGCCGCTTTATCCTTCTACAGGGTCGCAGGCAAGCTGGAGCCCATCCCAGCTGACTACGGGCGAAAGGCGGGGTACACCCTGGACAAGTCGCCAGGTCATCACAGGGCTGACACATAGACACAGACAACCATTCACACTCACATTCACACCTACGGTCAATTTAGAGTCACCAGTTAACCTAACCTGCATGTCTTTGGACTGTGGGGGAAACCGGAGCACCCGGAGGAAACCCACGCGGACACGGGGAGAACATGCAAACTCCACACAGAAAGGCCCTTGCCGGCCCCGGGGCTCGAACCCGAACCTTCTTGCTGTGAGGCGACAGCGCTAACCACTACACCACCGTGCCGCCACAAATTAAGGCAATTTAATAATTTCATAATTTTGACCAGGTGGTGTAGTGGTTAGCACTGTTGCCTCACAGCAAGAAGGTCCTGGGTTCGAGCCTAGCAGCCGACGAGGGCCTTTCTGTGTGGAGTTTGCATGTTGTCTGCATGGGTTTGCTCCGGTTTCCCCCAGTTTAGGTTAACTGGTGGCTCTAAATTGACTGTAGGTGTGAAGGGTTGTCTGTGTCTACTGTATGTGTCAGCCCTGTGATGACCTGGCGATTTGTCCAGGGTGTACCCCGCCTCTCGTCCATAGTTAGCTGGGATAGGCTCCAGCTTGCCTGCGACCCTGTAGAACAGGATAAGCGGCTACAGATAATGGATGGATTTACAACATGATCACACATACATCTATGAATCCTTGGTTTTATATTTTCAAAATAGACAATATTAAAGGTAGACTGCCTTTCACATTTTTCAAGTGTAGGTCAGAAAAAGAATTTTCCCCAATGCCCAATTACTTTTGCTTAGTGGACCGAAAGCTACTGAATTCGAATCATGGACTTCCAATTTTATTCTTTAAAAACAAAAATAGAACAATTAATGAATTTAAGGTCATGTGTCCCTAAATTCTCTGCTATTTTTTCCTGCTTCACCATGACCCAATACAAGATACTACGTCATGCATTATGTGGTGGGCTTTCCCCGTTCACGCAAGGCATTGTGGGATACAAATTTGAAACAGGGGAGAAAAATGGAGGACGTGAGTGTGCGAATGAAACGTGAAAGACCGACTACAGTAACGAAAAGCAAGAAGAAAAGATGTTATGTTCTATACGAAGGAAAGGAAGCGCAAGACCAAACTAATAAATATCGGCGGTCAGCGAGCACCTCGGTGTGATCAGCTGTTCGTTTAGCAACAGAATGATGGAACTGTCAGTGCACGCTCAAAGGTAAACCTGCATATGTGTGCACACACACGGACTTCCTTTGTCTGCTTGACTGCGCAAAGCGAGTGATTTCATGCACATTATTTGCTCGGGAATCCCTTCAAATTAAATAACTTCCCAGCCACAGAACAGAATGGCCTGATATTTTGTGAGATATTACAGAAATAAACATATATCACAATGACCACATTTCAGACAGAACTAAATTTCACTGATTTTAAGAACTCGAAAGGCCGTCTAGCTTTAAGTATAAGACAATGCAAGAGTGATTGTTTAGTTATGGATGTTGCATAAATATTTTCTGAGCAAAGAAAAGAGATTTGAAAAGGTAAAAAGAACAGGCAAATTTGCCATATTTCTCATTATGAAGCTGCATTAAAACAAAACGCTTTTTAAAATGAATTTCAAGCTTGTTTTTTTTTTTCATTTTACCATCCCTCCTTCATTTGCTTGCATTTATTTCTAGAAAGTACAATATCTAAAAATAGGCTTGATAAGAGATATAAAGTCTTTGTAAGACTCATGTGAGGCCTTTGTGAGCTGCCCAAGGAAAGTGCTTGAGTAAATGAATGACTTTGCTTGAGACTCAGAAAACTGACAGGTTTTATTCATTTGATTAATTAAAAGCGACGATCCTAATTTAGTTTAGTTTAATAATTTGTTTCGTTTCAAGCCTTGCTTTTTCTCAAGGCTGAAATTTACAACATGGAGTCGTGAGTCTGTGTCATCATCAGGCACAACTCAAGGTTAGAAGTGTGTGTTAATGTGAGAGGGATTTAGAATTTCCTTTTTCATTTTTGCCTTGAAAGTGGCACTTTAGAGCACTTTCACGGCTATTATTACACTTTTCTACGTCTGAATCATAATGAAATTGATACCACTGATTCATTTGCTGTTTGGTTTGGCTTGGGTTCAAATGGCACATCATGCTGGGACACAGAACACGGATCTGACATGAAATAAAAGATTAGACTTGACTGATTAAATAGTTTAAAACATTCTGTAACCCAAAAACATGATGTGTTTGGTTCACTTCCTGTTCTCAGGTTGATTCAAAGTCAAAACGCTTTCTCACTTTACACCTTGGTTTGCTTCACTTGGAAGCAAACCAAGACCACAAGACCAGCACTGAGAAGGAAATGCACCCCTGGAGACCTTGCAGTGTTGTACAGACTTGTTATTCTCTGTGCATTGTCATCGTGGTGCTAATTCTCTTTGAGATGAATCGCTGAAAAATTAAAAAAAAAAACTATATCCTTATGATTCATTTGATTCAGTGCTGAAATGTTGGAATTCCCTTCCTAAGCAGCTGATGATGCTGATTACTGAG